>NC_079204.1:44414802-44512302 GCF_026745355.1 Beta vulgaris subsp. vulgaris | reverse complement strand
TCAACTTTCTCCTATTCATTTCTTTGTTGTATTTGATGGACATGGTGGTACTGAAGTAATCACACTTTAGTTTCCTTTTTTTTCATTTTTGTTATTTTTTTCATTTTTAGATCTATAAATTTCGACTGTTCTTGTTGATTTTACCTGTTGTAAATTTCTTGATATATTTAAGAATAAAAAAATGTCAAAAAAAGTTTTTTTTTAAATGTTTTTATGGGTCGAAAGGGCTGCGATTTTGTGCCAAAACCGCAGCCCTTTGTACAAAGAACATCTTCGTTCTTGGGCCTCAACCACAGCCCTTCATTGTGAAGGGCTGTGGTTCAAAAACGCAGCCCTTCACTTTTAGTGAGAGCTGCTATAGAAAGGCTGCTGGCCAAAAACGCAGCCCTTAGGGATGTTTTAACCGCAACCCTTCCGTTTTTTCCACTAGTACAATGACTCTAAATTCTAATGAATCTCTTATTATAAGTTACTCCCTCCGTCTCAGAATACTCTTTACACTTTTCTTTTTTATCTGTCCCAGAATATTGTTAACATTTCTATTTTGGGATACCACCCACAATTATTTTAATAATTCTACCTTTTAACTATTGACCAACACTCTCTCTCATCCAAATAAAATAATACCACTCTTATTACCTACCAACTCTAGCCATGACTTTTATTCTCTCTCCTTAAAATAAAATAATACTACTTTTACTATTACTAACTCCTATCGCATCTACTTTTTAATAAACTAACAATTGATAACCAAACAACAATTTATCATCTAATACTATGTGCCTTGATAATTGTCATGAGTATTATGCGATAGAGCGAGTACGACTTTTAGGTAGAAAGTTAAATTTTTTCCAGGCCAGTATTTATGGTTTTCTGATGATTAGTTCTCGTTTACATGTAAATAGTTAAGCAACTGGGTAAATAGTTATATTTATAAGGTTAATAGTTATGGTTTTTAATTATTAATAATTGTTTCTAGGTTATTAGTCATAGCATTCATGTTATTAGTTATAGTTATGATTCTGGATAAATTGTTATATTTGTAAGGTTAATAGTTAGGAAAAATTGTCATAATTAAGTCAACCTTTAGTCGGTCCGCTAAAAATAAGTCAATTTTTCGATTATTCCTAAATAAGTCTAATTTTAATACCAATTTGTTTTAAACAAGTCATAACCGGTTATAACTTAAAGAACAGGTAAAATGGGACACATGTCCTATAATTATTGGTTCTCTACACAATTTTTTTGAAAAAAAATGCAAAAACAAAAAATTACAAAAATTGCACCATCATTTTGAGTGGTTTTCATCGCATCATCATCATCATCAGTAATTCACCATCACATCTCGTCCTCTACCTCCTCCCTCCACATCATCACCATCATACCATGCACCACCCTCCTCAATCATCACATCATCATCCCTTCCTCTGCCACGCACTCCATCCCCTTTCCGCTTACACAACTACCAACACCAAAACATCACCACAGCACCACCAACTGCCAAAACCTCCTCAAAAGATATATCACTATATTCTCTTCTCCACTTTCAATCAACTCTAAAATCAATTAACCAAACAAAATCCCAAAATCACAAAATTATATGGAACACAAAACAAAACAAATAAGAAAATAAAGAGAGCAGGAGAAGAGCAGGTGGTGATGTTTTGGTATTACTGGGTAAACTCCCTCCATGGTTGTTGGGTCAAGTGATAAGGAGAAAAGGATTTTAGTGGGTCCAGAAAACATGGGCTTGGATTTGGGTCGCGTTTGGGGGTTGGCTTATCAGATAAATTTCGAGTTTGTTGTGGTGAATTGCAGTGGTTGCGGTGGGGGCATTAGAGGAGGACCACCACTGCCCCTCCCACTCTGTCGTTGCCACTTTCCTGTTCTACTCCCGCCAGCACTGCCAGTACTCCTTCACATTTCTCTCTCTTTTGGTTTTGGGTGGGTTTGGGTTGCTGAATTTTGGCGGTTTTCGGATGAGTCTTGGGTTGCTTGTGGGCGGGATGTGGGTGGACTTGGGTTGGAGTTTTTGAGTTTGGTTTTGGATGGGGTTTGGTGGTGGTGAGGTCATCTCGGGTGTGGTTTGGTGGTCCTAAGGTGATTTCGGGTGGGGTTTGGTGGTTGGGTATAATTTTGGAGGGGAAGAGGGAGAGGTGGTAGAATGTTAGCAATGGAAGGGAAGGGAGGAGAGAGAAAAGAAAATGAATTTAAAAATACAAAAAGAAAAACAGATTATTTTACCAATGTAACCGGTCACAAGTCATTTAACTTGTTTAAAATTGATTGGTGTTAAAGTTAGACTTATTCAGGAATAATCAAAAGATTAGCTTATTTTTAGCGGACGGCCTAAAGGTTAACTTATTCATGACAATTTTTTCTAATAGTTATGGCTTTTAGTTATTAGTAATTGTTTACACGTTATTCGTTATGCTTTTCATATTATTAGTTATAGTTATGGTTCCAGACAAATAACTATATTTGTAAGGTTAATAATTATGGTTTTTATTTATTAGTAAAATGTGTTATAATCTGGTTTCTACGATATAACTAATATAATTTAACGCTTAACCAATATATTTCACAGCTTAATTAATTCATTCAGAAGCAATTTAAGATTATCATAACTAATATGTCCAACCTCTTAACTAATTTCGCTGCTGGTTTGATGCGCCCGGGTATATTAGCATGACAAGATGGTCTCACGTTAACACTAACGTCTTAACGTGAGACCGTCTCTTAAAATTGGACTCTTGAATCTATGATCTTGGTTATGTATTTTTTTTTTTTTGGCGTGATGTAATGTTTTTTTTTTTTTGAATCTATGATTTTAGCTTTGTTTATTTCACCTTATCTTTATTGATCTAAACTTATTTGATTTGAACTTATTTTTTATGATTTGATCTAATCTAGTCTGATATGAACTTATCTTTCATAAAACGTATTAATACTAATATTATTATTACTGTGTATTTCATTACTAGTATTACTATCACTATCTTTTATTACTATGTACAATTTTTATTATTAATAATAATAAATCTTATTAGATTTTTTTTTTTGATAATAAGACATTACTATATGAATGTATAATTAAAAATAAAAATAATACATATTTGGAAAAATTGTTTTAAATAAGTCAACCTTTGCGTGGTCTTCCAATTTCAAGTCTAACTTTTGATTATTCCTAGTCAACTTAGGCTTGTAGGGCTATTTTCTTATATTGAGTTTTAACCTGTTTGTAACCTATTTAGCAGGTTACATATGCCACGTGTCGCCAAATGATTGGTTTACTATTTTTTTTTTTGTTTTATTTTCTCACTAATCTCCTCCTCCTTTTCTCTTCCCTCTTCCTTAGACCATCCCCCACCCCTCCCATCCCCTGCAGGGGAGGGGGTGGCGCGGGATTCGAAGGGGGAAAGGGATGGGGTGGTTGGGTTGTTGTTATTGTGGGTGGGGTGGGGATGGTGTTGTTGTGGGTTAATGGGTGGTTTTCAGTTTTGGGTGGGTTAATGGGTGAGTTTTCAGTTTTTGGGTGGGTTAATGCGTGAGTTAATTGATAAACTTTTTTATTTACCAATTTATCAGGTTACCGGTCATTTATCCTAACTAAAGTTAATGGTGCTACAAAGTTGACTTGACTAGGAATAATCAAAAGTTAGACTTGAAATTGGAAGACCACGCAAAGGTTGACTTAATTAAAACAATTTTTCCTACATATTTTAGGCAAAAACATATATTGTTCATGGTAAAGAAATAAAATATATTGTTCATATCTAAGGTCCGTATATAATAAGAATTTAGGTAGTAATGAAAAGAACATATAACAATAATAAAAATAAGAAAATATATATTGAAAGACATCAAAATCTATTTAAAAACCAGATTATGTTCTTTGATATATCAATAAATTGTCCTTTTTTATTATAATAAACCTATACATATATAGAATCATATGATCTTAAACAAAATTTTTAATTATTCTTTTTATATCATTGTCATGTTCTTTATAAACTTTGTTTTTAAATATAAGTTTAAATCACTTAACTTATAGGAATTTTTTTTGAATGTGATATCAACACCATTAGGTTATCCATGCTAGTCATGTTTTATATAAACTAGTAACATATACTTTATATTATTCTGTCAAAACTGTTAAAAAAATAAACATCATATATTATTGTCATGTTCATTACATTGTACAACATCAAAAAGAATATCGCAGATAAAAATTGTTAATCAAAAAAAATATAAAAAAGAATATGTATAAATGCAAAATAACATTTTTCATATTGAACAAAAATAGTTTCAAATAGTGATATCAGTGACAATCATAATAATAGCAACACATTAATAATATTAATATTAATAATTAATAAGTACAACAACGACAATAATAGTAATAGTAATCCTTTTGAGCAAATGTACTAGTATATAATAATATTAATAATAATCGTATAAATTACTATAATAATATTAGAAATAATAATAATAACAAGAACAATAATAGTAATTACAATAATAACAATAATTATAATAATAATAATAATAATAATAATAATAATAATAATAATAATAATAATAATAATAATAATAATAATAATAATAATAATATTAGCATTAGTAATTCTAAGAATCATAATAATCATCATAATAATAAGTTTTTAAATATAAGGATAATTTAAACTTATCTGATCTGATTTGAATTTATCTGATATGATATGAAATAAATAAAAATAAGGTGAACTAAACATAGCCTTTATATTATTTTTACTTTAGTGATTTTTAATAGATTCATCCATTAGGTGAGGTTTTATGCACTAGTCCTTTTCCTTTTATTATAAAACAAGGAAATATGCACGACTTACTTTTATTATAAAATAAGGAAATATATGCAACAATTAGGGAAGTAATCTCTCGGCTCGTTTGGTAGTTGGTTATAAATGGTGGTAATGAGAATGAATTTGTGTGTAAATGTGTGAAGAATATCATTGTCCATTCCTATGGTAATGCTAATTTATCCTAAAGTTGTCCACTTTCCTTCTTGAAATTTCATTCCCATCCCAATACCACCTTGTAGGTGTTAATGAGTGGTAATGAAAATTGCTTCATCTTGGAGACAAAAACACAAGTTTACGAGTGAGATTGCTTGCCCATGGAGAAAAAAAAAGGCTCATCATGGAAATTTTAAGGGTGATTCCCTGATAAATTTATACTTAAAATTCATTCTCATTACCACAATTTATTAACGAATACCAAACAGTCCGTCAAAATAGTGCTCAAATGAGGATTGCCAATTGAGCCTCCTCAATGAATCAAGTTTTAATAATTCTCAAAGTTTCAGTCGTACTCGTACATTTGGACTTATATCCTTCTCGTTGAATGAACACAAGTTGATTGCTGCTGCATATGCTCTTCTTTGCAGGCGGATAAATTTGGACTTATATCCTTTATAGGGCGAAAAGAATTGCTTCTCGTTGTGTCCACATTCTCCAAAATTTGTTGCATTTGGTGTTGGTAAAGAATGCTTTTTTTTTTCATGGTTGCTAAATACAACTCCACTTTACTAATACAACCTTACAAAATATCTAAAATACTCTTAGCTTTCAAACCCATTTCTCTCTCTAACTGCTCCTCTCTTCACTCCCCCCTCTCTCTCTCCTTCCTTCTTCCTTTTCGTATAGTCTACACGAAACAGACTAATCATGCATTACGAATTTGCGAAAAAAAATTCACAACTTGAATCATAATTTGCGAGAAAAAATTCACAACTTGAATCATAATTACGAAAAAAATTTCACAACTTACATCAGATTGAAACTCGATTGGGTCAAAATTATATATGATCCATTGAATATCAAATTAAAATTTTTAGATCTTCAACGAAGTTTTTTATATCTAACAGTTAGAGGGAAGGAGAGAATATTTTTTAGAGAGAGAAAGGGTTTTTAGAAAGAATATGATAATAAGGGTTTTTTGGGGTTTTTTAAGGCTGCGTTAGTAAAGTGAGGCTGCGTTTAGCAACCCCTTTTTTTTTTTTTTGCTAAATGCTGGACTAGGGTGTATAATATATTTAGCTTTGTAATGAATGTTGAAAACTTGAAAAGTGGAATGAAATGAAATTTGTTGGGATTTCCTTTGTCCAATTTTGTTTTTATTTTATCTTTGTTTGTCTAATACTTCAATTCTGATTTTATTTATCTATTTTTGTCCCCTTTTTATTTTATTTATGTTGTCTAGACTCTAAGTAAGCAAGTGGAGTGTGGAGATTTGGATAGAATAAAAAAGAGTACATTTCCAATACTTATTAAGTATTTAAGTTAGGGAAATTCCCAATGGTAGACTCCTATTTTTAAGAATTCTCAATGGTAGATTTAACTTCTTTTTTTTCCCATTGCTAGGCCTCAACTTTTCTAATTTAACCAAATGTAGCATTAATGAGGCTTAAAGTTTAATTTCATGTTTAATTCTAATACTTATGTTAAACTTTAATTTCATGTTAAGCTGTCTAGATCATAAAAAGAATGAATTAATGAAATGTTTGGACTTGTTAATCTAGTAGTATATACGCATGAACAATCAATGTTTGGACTTGTTACTTAAGGAAAAAAAGCAAGCTTTTAATAATATTCCTCCTAATTTTACTACACCTAGGAGTAGTACAGTATTTAGCTATTGATTATAATAAAATTAAGGGAATTCAGTTCGGTGTAGTTATACCTTACTTCCTTGCGTTTAATTGAGAAAAAGAAATTTCTATTGCAATTGAATTCCAAAAAGAAACCCTGTTGCGATTGAATGATGAGTATTTCAATAGGGAAGATGAAGAGTTTTGAAGAGGAGGGTGAATGAAACGAGAGTGTGGCAACAGTAAAAAAGAAAGAAAAGAGGCTAATTTAGGTTTAACATAGTTAACTTAGGGAGGTTAACGCCTCATTAACGTTAAAATCCGATTGTTAACGGAAAATTATCAGTAATGTCACATTTAGTAAATAAATAATAGTTGAAGCCTAGCAATGGGAAAAAAAATAAGTTGAATCTACCATTGAGAATTTTAAAAAATAGGAGCCTACCATTGGAAATTTCCCTTTAAGTTATTACATATTAGATATTTTTTTAATATATGTTAAAATTTATTTTTTTTTGGCAAATTCTTTTAACTTTTTATGTCATATATACCAAAACAGCAAACCTTAATAATACCACTTAGTTTACCTTTAAAATACCGTACAATGGACAACTTAACAAAAAACAACCGTGTGGGGTTTGAACATTGGGGATTTAAAATTTAAATAAGGTGGTTAAAAATGATAGAGATCTTAATATTTGTCGATTACTTTGACAAAAAAAAGTGATGAAATATTTTATGTTCAAAATTTATCTAAATTGACCAAAAAAAAAAGTACTCAACTACTCATTGCCGGGTTGTATTGGGTCAGAATGGTGTTGGGTCAAAATTGGATTGGGTCATAACTGGGTTGGGTCACAACTGGGTTGGTGATAGTTGGGTTGGGTCACAACTGATTTGGCTGCTAACTGGATTGGGTCACAACTGAGTTGGGTGGTAACTGGGTTGGGTGATAACTAGGTGGGTTTAACTGGGTCATTGGCAGGTAAAGTTGGGTGCAGGTTATTTTGGGACGAAAATAGGTTTGGCCTGTGTCGTTGTTCACGGGTGCAACTGGGCACGGGTCAAACTGGGTGAGTCCAATTCAGGTTGGGTTACTAATTCCACGGGTTAAACTGGGCATAGGTGAACGCTGGGTCGGAATGGGTCGGCTTTCCAACCGACCACTCTCGGCTCGAAATAATTTGGGTCTAGGTAGCATGCGGATTCACCCATAAATCGACCCAGTTTTTGACACCTCTAGTCAAAATAGTGCTCAAATGAGGATTGTCAATTGAGCCTCCTGAATATGAATCAAGTTTTAATAATTCTCAAAGTTTCATTCGTACTCGTACATTGGACATCTATGACTATATAGCAAGTACACAAGATTGTATATATGCATGTGTCATGTGTGGTTTTAAAATTGAGGTGTTATATATTTTTTGGGACGGGCACTAATTTATTCTCAAGGTAGTGGCGTAGTGCTCAATTGAGGTAGTGCTCAATTGAGGGTTGTCAATTGAGAGTTTGAGACTCCTCAATACGAATCAAGTTACATAGTTCTCAAAGTTTCTATCGTATTCATACATTTTTTTTTGGCCTTTTTTGTGAACTCGTGGTAATTTCTTTTGGGCTGTTTTCGTACAAGGTCACTCGCTCACCCAAAGGTCCAACACACAACAAGCCCCAACCCCCTTCTCCCCAACTCCGACAATATTGAAATTTTTGCTTCCACCAAGATTTAAACCTTGGTCTTCCATATGTGAAATAGGAAGCAAAACCATTGGACGTACATTTAACGTCTATGACTATATAGCAAATACACATGATCGTATATATGCAAACGTGGTTTTAAAATTGAGGCGTTATGTTATTTCACTATTTTGATAATGACATATAATTATTGTTTATATTTTATTAGTTTAATTCGGTTTTTAGTTTCCTTGTTAGAAGTAACTTGTTTATGTCTTAGTTTTAGTTCTCTAGTTTGTTTTAGTTTTATTTGTTTTATTTGTCTAGTTTTAATACGGTTAAATGTCTTTAGGGTTCACAAATTAAATGGAAAATACTTTATGAAGGTTCGATTAATTGTTTAATCAAGTTTAAAATTATTTATTATTTATTTGTGTATTCCGATTTATATTATGGTTATAACAAATGAAATAGATGAAGATTCCATAATATTTTGTTTAGTGAGATGTATGCGCAGCATTGGTGTTTTCCTAGAAATAAGGAGCCGCCAAACATTAACCTAAACTATCGCGCCAACAAAGTGAACGTTGAGGTAGTTCCTAGAATTTAGGAACCACAACAACCTAGCTATATGTGAGGCGTGTGATCATGGAGAAGTGGCTGAGATCATGGAGAAGATCGTGGAAGCCCAACTAACTCAACTGTCAACGGAAAGATTACAACGGACAAAATGGAGAAGTGGCTAAGAGTACGTGTGTTCATGGAGAAGAACATGGAGAAGATCATGGAGAAGAATTCGAGTAAATAGGTCTCTACAAATAGATGTTTGTAACGGATCTCTTAGAATAACTTTCAGAATTTTTCTGTAATATTCTTAGTGAAAGTTTGCTCGGTTTTTCTTCTTCTTAGACATTGATCTATTATAGATTGGGTTGAGAGAATCAAAATCTATAATCATTCTTGAGAGAAAAAGAGAAGAGAGAAAGAGAAAAGACTTCGAGTGAAGTCAAGGGAGAAGCCAACTGTTCAGGGGGAACAGGCTGACTGGGAACAAGTTCCTAGAGCAACAGAGTTGGTCCGAGTTTAGGTTGTACAAAAGAGAGTCCTTTGGCGTAAAAGTGATTAAAGAGAATTGATTCAAAATCCCTAGTGGTCAAGGTTTTTCTTCCTATTGGGCCTAGGAACTTTTCCTTGTAAAAATCCCATGTTCCTAGTTCTTCCTTTATTCGTGCAATTAGTTCCTTCTTACTTATTCATTCTTTTATTTCCGCAAAAAGTTTGAAAATCTCTCCAACTACAATTCACCCCCCCTCTTGTAGTTGCTTAAGTGTTCGTCCAAGACTAACACGTTATATATATAATTTAGTACTATCACTAATTTACTAATTCCATATCTGACTGCATATTTATAATTGTTTTTAGTACAAATATGTCACTTATATATCTTCCCTATTTTAATTATTGGGATGTTATTTGTCGTTTACTAGTAGAAAAAGGTTAATTTGCGTCACCCGATTTGCGTCGCACAAACACGGAAACGACGCAAAAATACCATTTGCGTCGCATGCAACAATGAATCGACGCACAAGACGAACGATGTGCGTCGTATGTAACTAACGTGCGATGCAAATCATATATGTTGCATCGCATGAAGCCCATAGTGCGACGCACATAACAAAGTAATATGCGTCGCACTTTATTGAAGTGCGTTGCATAAAGTAATCTGCGTCGGACCCCTTGGCCCATCCGACGCAGATCAGCCCAAAACCCCAACCCCTTGCGCGACTCTTAAACACTCCTCGCACTAGTTCAGGGCCTCATTCTCTCAAACCCTAAAACTCCCTCTTCCTCTCGCGTACCTCTCCTCACACTAGAATGGGGCCTCATTCTCTCAAACCCTAAAACTCCCTCTTCCTATCGCATCTCTCTCCTCACAATAGAACGACGTCTCTCTCCTCACACTAGAACATCGTCTCTCTCCTCATCCTCAAACTATCTCTCCTCACCCTCAAACTCTCTCTCTCCGGCGACTTCTGAACAACGACGAACTCTGAACAACGACGAACTCAATCGACGAACTCTTTCTTTCTCCGGCGTACAATCGACGAACTCTTTCTCTCTCACTTTTACAGGTTCATTTTTTTTTCAATTTTTCAATCTATAATTTGGATTTTTCGTTTTTTCATTGTTTAGATCTACAATTTCGTTTTTTGATTTTTTCATGTTTTCAGATCTACAATCTTTTCCATCGTTTTTTCATTTTTACATTGTTTAGATCTAATTTTTTTCATTTTTTCATTGTCTTCGAGTTTTACACATCTGAAAATATTTTCTTCTGTTTTTTTTACTTTTTAGATCTGATTTTTTATTGACTTTTTTTTTCTTACTTTCATTTGCAGATCTGTTTTTTGGTTTCTCTGGAAGTTTTCTTCGTCGGAAATGGAAGGAAATTGAAGTTACGTTCTTTTTTAGATCTCTAATTTTTTATATTATTTTGTGTTCGAGTTGTAAATTATAGAATCTTGGTGGTTTAATGTTTTGTGTTGGAGTTGTAAATTATAAAATTATTGAATTTTGTTTGTATATTTTGTTGTGTTCTATTCTACTTCGATTTCAGTTGGTAATTTTTCTCTCAATCTTCTACTGTTTGAGAATTGTCTTTGCAGTATAACCTAGTTCCAAAAATAAAATTTTTTTTATTAAAATAGTAATTTGCGTCGCACATAGCCCGAGGTGCGACGCAAATCACTAATGTGCGTCGCACCCTAGGCAATGTGCGACGCACATTACCCTCTGCATTACTCTGAATTGGGCTGGGATAGCCATCTGTGTCGCACCGTATACGAGGTGCGACGCAAATAGGTGAAAATGTGCGTCAGATCTGCATTCGACGCAGACCATTGATAGGCGATTCGCGTCGAGGGCTGTGGCGTCGGACCCATGTCCGATGCAAATAGGCGCCTCACATCCGACGCAAATCGCCTATTCTGTACTAGTGGTTTATGCTTTAATAGAGAGTCGGAGTCGGATATAAATCCGACTTCTTGTAGGGTCGGAGTCGAATTTTGCATATTTCGGTCTGAATCCGATCAACTGCCATCCTTATTAAGTATTGAGGATAAGGAACAATTAGGGACAAGATATGCTTGGAACAATGAGGATCCGAAACCTCGTGAACTTGTAGCTACTTAAATTTAGGTTGATCTTTCTCAAAAAAATAAAATAATTAGACCCTCAAGTAAATGGCATGAAGGTAGGATTGAAAATCAGGTCGGATCAAGTCAAATTCAGGTGGACCTATTCTTATAAACCGGTCAGCACCCAACACCCCCAAACCCGACCGTTTACCTAAATAGGGCAGAAATTCCAATCCGAACCCCGCCTGTTTATAAACGGGTTGACCTGAACCTCACCCGTTGAACCTGATTTTTAAAAGTTTCTTCTGAGATTCAAGAATAGGTCGGCAAATTCTCTATGGTGATAATTCTAGAAGAATACACTACAAAAAAATTTGGCTATAGAGGCACATCATTTGGCCGACTTGCCTCTAAAACCCCCTTTTACCATCACATAAACATGGTTGCCTCTAATTATATTGTTTTAAGTGTCAAGTATATTCTGGTGCCTCTAAAGATACATTTCAGCATCAGATGAATGTTGATTGCCTCTAAAATCATGTTTTTAGCATCACATGAATATTGGTTGTCTCTAAATCCATATTTTTAGCATCACATGAATATAGTTGTCTCTAAAACAATTTTTTTTAGCATCAACTATAGTTAGTTGTCTCTAAAACCGTGTATTTAGCGTCACATGACTTTAGTTATCTCTAAAGCCATTTCTTTTCAGCATCAACTGTAGTTATTTGTCTCTAGAGCCATGTATTTGGCGTCACATGAATTCAGTTGTCTCTAAAGCCATTTTTTCAGCATCAACTGTAGTTTGTTTTTTCTAAAGCCATGTATTTAACGTCACATGAATTTAGTTGTTTCTAAAGTCATTTTTTTTAGCATCAAATGTAGTTAGTTGTCTCTTAAGCCATGTATTTAGTGTCATATAATATTTCATAGCGACACACTCACAAGTTCCATAAATAAACAATAGTGTATTCTAGATATTAAAATTCCAATAATAATCTATTAGTTTTTTTAGTAAAAGTTTCATAATGTAAGGTTAAAAAAAAATATGTTAAATTCACCCACTTACATTGACAGATCTTATTGTATAGACGATTGTTACGGGTTGATATTATTAATTATATTAATTAAGTTAATTGTATAGACGATTGTTACGGGTTGATATTATTAATTATTGTATAGACGATTGTTAATTGAACGCTAAATATATTAATTAAGTTAATTATGTTTCGGAAATTCTTATTTTATTTTTGAGTTGTGGATTATTAGTTTTATTTGTCGTTCTTGTAATATATTTGCTATATTAATTATATGAATTTATTAATATATTATTTTATATATCGCTTTTAATGAGCAATTTGTTGATTTGTACTTACCCGATTAGAAAATTAAAGTCAGTCTTGCACCCCCTTTTGTCGGTTTAATGAAACAAAAACCCGACCCAATTGTTTTCTCCCTCCCCGTGGTATAGAATATATAATTAATTAGGGGTGTTTTCATTTTCAATAACTTTTATCAATAATTTTTATCAATAATCTCTATTCTATATGGGAGGAGTGGTAGGACACCAAAATATTAGAAATCCCATTTTACCCTCATTACATCTTTATTCTAACTATTTACTTTAATTACAAAAAATAAAAATTTAAAAATAAAAAAGGAAACTACCTAATTAATTTAAAAATAAAAAAAGACATTACAAAAAAAAACCATCAACAATTCAAATATCCCTAATTTATTAGATATAATTAACATTTAATTAATTTTCTACATCTCCTAAAAAAAATTAATTTTTTTACGTATTTTCGCACGCATCGCGTGCATATAAAAACTAGTATGAAGTACATTAACCAAATAGGTTGTTACAATACATTCCTATATAGAATCCTAACATACCTAAATTTCGCTATATTTTTCGAATTCTTGCATTGCAAGTAAAGTAAAACTTAAACCAAATCGGTATCTTAAGTAATTTCCTAGGAGAGCTCGGATTAAGGCAATTAAACCAGACCAACAAGGCCTTTCGTCGAGTTAGACTAGGATTTTGATTTCTCTACCCTCAAAAACTATAAATACAACCTCCCCCTCCCAACTCTAGTACCATAAATTTAGTCATACGTTATCGATCACAAAAGAAAATGGCTAGCATGAAAGCATTCGTTGTCTTTCTTATCCTTGCTCTATGTTCTTCAATTCCTCGTCGTCTTAATGCAATTCCTCTGCAAACTCCCACTATCATTGAAGCAATCTATCAATTCGGGGACTCGATTTCTGATACCGGAAATTTGATACGTGAAAATCCAGTAGGCTCTCATACAGCTTTTGCGAGACTTCCTTATGGAGAAACCTATTTCCATAAACCAACTGGTCGATGCTCCAATGGTCTTCTTATGATTGATTATATTGGTACGTGATCACCTATTTTAATTTTATAGGTTTGACATCAATAATCGAAGACTATTATTAATCTTGCATACTAATGTATATGAATCTTCATATAATGTAATTTTCCAAACTTCGAACACATTGCACGTTTGCAGAAAATATTTCTTGTTAGCTAAAAATAAATGTCAGAATATTATCTTGCGAGTAAATGTCTGGTAGTAATAGTATAAGTATTTAGTATAGTTGACAGTGTAATCTTAAATCTTGTTGATTATATATCCACATATACTAACATTATCATCTTTTTTTTCCAATTGATGCAGCTGAAAACTTCAATTTGCCACTCCTAGACGCATATCTTAATAAAGGAGGCAACTTCAATCATGGAGTTAACTTTGCCGTAGCCGGATCAACCGCTCTGACAACTTCAACATTAGCTGCTAAAAACATATTATCTCCTGTCACAAACAGTTCATTATCTGTTCAACTCGGCTGGTTTAGGTCTTTCCTTCATTCAATTTGTTCACATCCTTTTGAGTACCAACCCAAACTCGCGAACGCCCTTTTCATCATCGAAACAGGTGGTAACGACTTCAACTACGCCTTCTTCCAGCAAAAGTCATTACAAGACGTACAACAAATGGTAGATGAAGTCATTCAAGCTATAACAACCACTGTGAAAGAATTGATCAGTTTAGGTGCTACTAAATTTGTTATTCCTGGTAACTTCCCAATTGGTTGTTTGCCTATTTATCTAAGTGCCTTCCAATCCAACGACACCAAGATGTATGATGAGCTTCATTGTCTTAAAGATTTGAACGAATTCGCCATGTTTCAAAACAATCACTTGGAACGAGCTATTAAGGAGCTTCAAATGCAGTACCCGAACGTCGCAATAGTTTATGCTGATTATTACAATGCATTGAGGGGACTCCTTACAAATGCAGCTTTACTTGGGTTCAACAAGAGTGAAGTGCAAAAGGCATGTTGTGGAATTGGTAATAATCAATACAACTTTAACATGACAAGTATGTGTGGATATAAAGGAGTTCCAGTATGTGAATATCCGGATAAGAGTGTGAGTTGGGATGGAGTTCATATGACTCAACATGCATATCAACTCATGGCAAGGTGGTTGATTAAGAAGAATATTCTACCTGGAATCTCTACTACACTTTAGATAGATGATCTTGTTGTTATTTTAATTTTGCAATTGCTAGTTCTTGAATAATAATAGTATAAGTTCTTTTTTTTAATCAAAGATTAGTATAGTAGGCAGTAGATGTATGTTTTTGGTTAATTTTTGTTTCGGTAATATAATTTGTTTGACCTTAATGAAGTAGTGATTTATTAAACTTTAATAATCTTCAATGATTTCATTGCGCAAATTAAACTTTCTGGGAATGTTCAATGATTTCATTCACGCAGTTTTAGCACAATCATTTTTTCACAGGTTAGTATTATTATGCTATCATAGAATTGATTAGGATATTCTATCATACTATTCAGAAACTAAGTTCTATATTCTTCTCGATCACCTTATTTTCACCTTATTTTCTAGAAAGATTTAGGTTTTTTAACTAGAATAATACAAACTTTCGCCCATTCTCTCGCAATAATACAAACTTTTGATTATTTTTATATAATACAAACTTTTGCCAAAAATTACTCTAATAGGGCAAGATGACTTGCAACTTGAATAACAGGTAAAAAAAAAAAAATCAACTTTATTCTTTCTCCTTCCTCCCCCCACCCCTTACCTGAACCACCCCAGAGCCCCTCACCCAACAAACGACCACCAGCGATCCACCCCCCCACCGCACGACCACCAGCGATCCACCCCCCCCCACCGCACGACCATCAGCGACCACCAGTACCCCCACCGGCTACTTTCTCACCAACAGTACCCCTCACTCCTCTTTCTGTCTCCTCCTAATTTTCTCCCCCAACCACCTGAAACCACAAAATATTGGGTTTCCCCTACCACATAACCATGAAACCACCACAAAAGAGCAATCCTCATTATCCATTACTGACATCGACGACCTCAATCTGAGGTCGAGACTTTGGCAAGATAAAAATCGCAATCGGAGGCGAAAATCGCCGACCACGAGAGCGAGATCGAGTCACTGAGGAGAAAGAAACACGCATCACCATCATACCTCAAGGCGTCGGAATACATTGCTAAGCGAGCTTTCGAGGTCAATGGCCATGTTGGGCGTCCTTTTCTTCGCGCTGAGCGAATGCGAGTTGATTCGCGAAAATCATAAGCTGAAGGTGGTTTTGTGGTGGGGGAGGGGCTGGGCGGGTGGTTTCTGGTGGGGGAGGGGCTGGGCGGGTGGTTTCTGGTGGGGGAGGGTGCGGAGTGGTTTCGGTGTGGCTGAAGTGGTTTTCGGGTGGGGGAGGAGGAAGAGAGAGAAACGGGTCAGTCATGGAGGCTCAGGCCATGGGTGGGGGTAGAGTGGGGGAGTGAGAAAGAGAATGGAGGGGGTAGCAGGAAAAGAAAGAAGAAAAAAAGGAAAATTGTGTTTTTTTTCAAAATTTAAATATAATTATCAAATCAGCCAATCAAATAAAGACATGTGTCCTAGTGAGTGCCACGTCAGCTTATTTACCTCCTACAATAAGTTAACAACCGGTATTGCCCTACTGGAGGAATTATAAGTAAAAGTTTGTATTATTTACAAATAATCAAAAGTTTGTATTATTGCGAGAGAACGGACAAAAGTTTGTATTATTCTAGTTAAAAAATCCAAAGATTTATTGTCTTATTCTACTAAACTATATATTGAAACAAGGTAAGGAAGGTTTGTATATGTTTATAATAATTAGGAGTGAAAGTTATTTCGATAAAATCCAAAATTCAATCCAATTCAATCCAATTCGAATTAGTAATTCGGATTGGATTTGAACTGTGTTCGGGTTGGATTCGGATTGATTTTTTTTGAAACATTGATCGATCGGATTGGATTGAGGATAATTGGATCCAAAAATCTAATATAACCAAATAGTAATATGCCTTGTATCATTTATCAGGATTGGGTTTAACTGTATTTTTTTTTTATAAAAAAAGCCTAGTCCATACATACCCTATTAGGCGTAACACTCCAAACCTTCCCCTAGATACGATCAACTCAGCCTGACCCGATTTTTGGGCAGAATTTTTTGGCCCGCGGTTGGGCCTAACCCAATTTTTTTTTTTTTGCTTTAGGTCAGGCTTTAGGTAAGCCAAAAATGACTTTTTAGTCCGGCCAAATTTTGGCCCAAAAAGCCTGCTCATTTTGTGTCGAAATAGCGAGCTTTGGACACAATTTTGGCCCGTCCCGATCAATGGGAATTTTTTTAGGCGCGGTCTAGCCCGATCCATGATTACCTCTAACTTCCCCTAAAACCCTAATATCACTTATTCCTCATTTTCTAAATCTACAAGGCTGCTGTCGTGCTTAATTTATTTCATCGAAAAACTAAGTTTTAAAAAATTGGATTTTCGGATTGGATCCAATCTAGAGTATGAGAATTCGGATTGGATTGGATCAGATTCAAACTCTAATTGGTTTTGATTCGGATTAGAAATTTAAAATCCAAATTTTATTCAGATCGGATTGGATTAGGCCCTAATCCAAACCTTACACCGAACTTTCACCCCTAATACTAACTATGACTATGAGAAATCTGATGGTTCAAATAATTTACAATTAGATAAGTGAGTATCATACTAAATAAAAAAACTAATATATGTACCCGGTGCACACTAACTTAGTTCGCACCCAACCCATCTCACGTGAGTTGTAATGATTACAACATTCAGTTTTTGCCGCGTTCAGTCTTCCACTCTTTCTATCTTCTGATAACTTCTCTATCCTAATAATGTATTTTTGAAATAATATAGTGTATTTAAAAATAATATATTGTATTTTAAAATGATATAGTGCATTTTGACATGATAGTGTTTTGCTGAGATTTTTGGCACAAGTGTTTTGCATGATATAGTGTATATATATTGACGTGATATAGTGTATTTTGAAATGATATAATGTGTTTTGACATGATAGTCTTTTGCTGAGTTTTTTTGGCATGATAGTGTTGCATGATAAAGTGTTATTGACATTATAGTGTATTTTGAAATGATATAGTATAGTTTATTTGTGTAGTAAACAAAATTATCTTAATCGATCATTATAGTGTTGACATGATATTGTACTTTGACATGATATAGTATGTTCTGATATGATATAGTGTATGTTTGTTCAGAACAACTGTTTTTGTTAAAATTTTAGAGCGAGAGAATCTTATTGAAGAGAGGGAAAATCGCGAATTTTGAAAAGTGGGAGTGACTAGTTTGTAGTTGGGGCACATGGCCGGGCCTGGGCCACAGTATTTTTAATATGAACTGGGTCCACGTAAGAGGGATTGCATAAGTAATCCAGATATATACTAGAAAAAAGAGAAGGTGAACAGAGAAATATATAAGGAACATTAATTATGTGAAATAGGAGAATAACACGTGTTAGAGAATCCATAGTAATATCAACTAATAAGATAATGCGTTTACTACATAATACTCTATTTTCTAGCTTTTAGAAAGGTACTTATTAAAAAAAAATGGTATCCTATATTCATTCATTTTTCGAGATATTTAACGTTGTTATTTTGTTAAATTTTCTTTTTCACTTTCTTTTTGTTTTTAATTTGTTAACTATATGTGTATGGGGGCTGACTAAGTTCCATATTGGTGTAACTAGACCAATACGTATTGATGTGGTTACACACGCTTACTACAGAACCGTTGACTTTGTTATACCGGTCTCGCCAGGATGCCTAGCCGGCATCCCTCTCCGGGCCTATTATCAAAGGTCTGGGACTGATCCAACTTCCATCTACCATTGTCTACGGGCCTAAAAGATAGAAGTTCAATATAAGATAAGAGAGTATCTCAAAGGGATATCCTCAGGAATATTCCAATAACAACAGAATCCTACTTGGATACGGGCTTCTACGGGCTCCTTATAAATACTCCTCTGATCTGAGTCATGAGGTACGTTGACTTACACCATCATACTCCACTTGAGAGCTACCGGTTTTACCCAATACTGACTTAGGCATTGGAGGGGCGTTCCTCGGATCAATCCCCGAGGCTAGTTTACGTGTTCTCTCTTGCAGGAATTGAAACCGGCTTAATTGACTGTAGACATACCGGTTCGTACCCTAAAACTTGTCCCATACCGGAACAATTGGCGCTAGAAGGAGGGACGAACAATACCTTGTAGTCTAAGCCATTTCTTGCAAACAAAACAACCCTCATGGATCCTAATCAGCACCTTGGGATGCCGGAGACTGATGAAAACAATGTTCCCCTTGAGAAAACTCCACCAGGATTCTCAACTCCGCTGCCGGCCGTAAGACAAACTCGGCTGCCAACTGACAAAGGGAGAGAAACTCTTGAAACTCCTCAGGAGAGTATTTTTCATACTCTCCAACATATGTTTAGCCTAGAACAGCTCAGGTAGGGGTGCTTATCGAGCGAGCCGAGCCCGAATAGCACTGGGCTCGGCTCGAGCTCGTTTATAATTTCCCAGGCTCGGCTCGGCTCGTGAGCTCGCCGAGCTTGGGAGAGCCGAGCTCGAGCTCGGCTCGTGATGGAAATTTAGGGCTCGAGCTCGGCTCGCGAGCTCGTTTAGGCTCGGCTCGCGAGCTCGTTTAGGCTCGGCTCGCGAGCTCGTTTAGGCTCGCCTCGCGAGCTCGCTTAGGCTCGGCTCGCGAGCTCGCTTAGGCTCGACTAATGAGCTCGGCTTGGCTCGAAGTAGGTGAGCTTGTTCACTCACCCATCATATGCTTTTATAACTTGATTTCCCTCTTAGCATTGCTAAGATTTCAATGTGGGACTTCATGGTTTGTTAAAGAAAAACAAACTCACTATCCCCATTTCAATGTGGAACTTTATGTTTTGTTTAAGATAAACAAACTCATTCTACATATGCTTATATAACTTGGAATCCCTCTTAGCATTGCTAAAATTTCAATGTGGGACTCCATGTTTTGTTAAGAAAACAAAGTCATTATACCCTTGTTTTGTTTACATATGCTTTTATAACTTGGAATCCCTCCTAGCATTGTTAAAATATCAATGTGGGACTCCATGTTTTGCTAAAGAAAAAATTATCAAATATTTTAAGGATTAAATAATCAACTATTTAAAATTATACTTCATTCCCTCTATGAAGAAAATAAAGAATAGTTTTTGTTTCCCAACCAAGGAGATACAAAATTAAACTTTAAGTTGAAGTAAGGAATAGTAGCTATTTATAAAGAAAATAAGGTTGATCCTTGTTTTCTTAACCAATGTGGGACTTTAGTGCCTAGTGGAGTAGAGGTGACTTTGGATCACAAATTAAAATATATAATTTGTAATCTAAATTAAAATATAAATTAGTATTAAATTTCTTTAATATAAAATATTTTTTTAATAAGAATATTTTTTTTAATATAAAATAATAAACGAGTTGCTCACGAGCTTTACGAGCCGAGCTTTGCCTAGCTCGGCTCGGCTCGTTTAAGTCTCGAGCCGAGCCCGAGCTCGAGCCGAGCTTCAACGAGCCGAGCTTTGACCGAGCTTTGACCGAGCCGAGCCCGAGCTGCTCGCGAGCTTGTCAGGCTCATTATCACCCCTAAGCTCAGGAGTGCAGAAGTCTTCCAGACCATGGCAAGCCACACCCCACCGACCGGTCCATCCGTCAAGCGACCTCTGAGCAGAGCCCACAACCCAGTGAGAAAACTTCGTTCACTAGGGACGGGCCGCCAGGGAGAGCGAGGTCAGGATGACCAGGATCAGGTGGCCAACTCCAAGACACCCACGGAGCAGGTAGGGGAGGAAGAAGAAGAAGAAGCTCAGGATACAGAAGTTTAGCAGCATTCTTCTCACCCCAGGAAGGGTAGTGAATACAGGCGACGAGCGCCGGTATCTCTGCGGAACTCACCATTCTCCACGGCTATTCTGCAAGAGCCCATGGAGAAGATCAAAATACCGACATGTAAGTATGACGGCAAAACTGACCCGGAAGATCATATATCGGCCTATGAGGGACACATGTTGCTGTACACCGACACTGACTCGGTATGGTGTAAGGTGTTCCCCTCTACACTAACTGGGCTAGGCCAGACCTGGTTCAAGAGCATACCACCGACAACAGTCTTTGATTTCCGCCAGCTCACATCAATGTTCGTTACACATTTTGTTAGAAACAAGCGTAGGGACAAAACTACCGGTGAGCTGATGTCGGTCAAGAAAGGGGAGACAGAGAGTCTAAGGGACTATGTAGGGAGTTTCAACGCAGAAGCTGTCACCATCCCCACTCTGCAGCAGGAGGTTGCCATCCTAGCTCTCATGACGGGTTTAAAGGAAGGAACCCCCTTCAGAAGCTATCTGGGCCGTAAAAAGCTAACAAGTCTTATAGAGGTCTTAGGCAAGACGAATGACTTCATCCGGGGGGAAGAATTTGACAAGGCATCAAATACTAAAAGGCCTGCAGCAGAGGAGAAAGATAAGGAAAAAGACCCCAAGGACGATAAATACCGGAAAGACAAGAAGTCGGACACCTCCAACAGAAGGGAGGAAAGTAACTCTGTGAAGAAGGGCCACGAAGGTCGACCTGACAAATACCACAATTAAACTCCTCTCACGACATCCCGTGCTCAGATATACGAACTGCATAAAGATGATGATAAGTGGCGGAGGCCTAGGAAAATGTACTACAAGGGCCGGGATAATTCGAAGTGGTGTGAGTTTCACATGGACTACGGTCATATAACAGAAGACTGTAAAGACCTCAAGGACAGGATCGAAGATCTCATCGGAAGAGGCTACTTCATCCAGTACCAAGCGAGGATCGACCGGAAGTCTCCATCCAAAGAGGATGAAAACGGTAACAGAAGATCGGTGAAAGACAAGATTACTGAAATCCATGTCATATCCGGAGGGCCGACACGAAGTGGAAGCATCCACGGTGCCAAAGCTAGCCTGAAAGAGGTGAGGCACCAAGTGAACTACCACAATACAGGGAAATGGCCGGCACCACCAACCATGTCGTCTGTAGCTTTCACGTCAGAGGACTCTAAGGGAATTGTCTACCCCCATGATGATCCCTTGGTAGTATCTCTGCAGATATCAACGTCAATGGTGAGGAAGCTCTGCCAATATTCTATACAAGGAGACATTTGAAAAGATTGGCTTCGACACTGCATGTCTGAAGCCGGTCGCATATCCTGTTATCGGTTTCACATGGGCATCTGTTGTCCTAGAAGGAACCATTAAGCTGGCTGTGAAACCGGGGGAAGGATCTCATTCTAGGGACCTGATAGTGGAATTCCTCGTTGTTGACGTCCCGGCAGCATACAACGCCATCATAGGACGGCCTTTGCTTCATGACGCCCAGGCTGTGGTGTCGACCTACCACCTTACAATTTTCTATACCTCCAACGACGGCAACCCCGAGAAGCTCAGGGGGAACCAAGAATCGGTAAGGGCTTGCTACCTGACCGCCCTCAGACACTCTGATCATAAACGTCCCGCTGATACACCGCCACCAGAGCGAAAGCGACGAACGTTGGAGAATAAGGCCAAGAAAGACCTATCAATGGAGAATTTCGACGGAAGGCCGCAGATCAGGCGAGACGTAGCCCGGAAGGAGAAATGGGGGAAGTCAGCCTAGAGCTCGACAGGCCGGAAAGAACTGTGAAGATTGGAGCAGACTTGGCGGAAGAAGTCAAGGTCAATCTAATTACCTTGCCGAGGGGTCACGCCGACATCTTCTCATTCTCTGCAGATGAGATGCCTGGCATTGACCCGGAGTTCATGGTGCACCGGATGAACGTCAATGAGGACGTCAGACCGGTCAAACAGAAGAAATGAAATTTCTCCAGTGAGAAAAACGCAGCCATTAAAGAGGAGGTGGACAAGCTGCTGGCAGCAAACTTCATTGAACCCTACTACTACCCTGAATGGCAGGCAAACGTAGTCATGGTAAAGAAGGCCAACGGGTCATGGCAGATGTGCGTCAACTTTAACGACCTCAACAAAGCCTGCCCCAGGGACTGCTACCCTTTGCCCAGAATAGACCAGCTGGTGGACTCTACTAGCGGCCACGCCTTATTAAGCTTCATGGACGCTTTCTCTGGTTACCATCAGATCAGCTTGCTAGAATTTGATAGAAAGAAGACAACCTTCATCACGGAGGCAGGAGTCTACGCATACAAAGCCATGCCTTTTGGGCTCAAAAATGCCGGTGCTACCTATCAAAAGCTGGTGGACAAGATTTTCGAGCACCAAAAGGGCCAGAATGTAGAGGTATACGTTGACGACAATATAGTGAAAAGCCTAACAGCGGAAGAGCACGTCGTCGACTTGAAAGAAACCTTCGCCACACTCCGGCAGCATCAGATGAAGCTAAATTCCAAAAAGTGCGTGTTCGGAGTAAGATCCGGCAAGTTCCTGGGATTCATGGTAAGTGAAAGAGGCATAGACGCCAACCCCGACAAAGTTAGGGCCATCAGCAACCTCCCGGAGTCGAAGAGCAACTGGGACATTCAAAAGCTGACAGGAAGGATGACGGCCCTCACCAGATATGTCTCTAAGTCAGCCGAAAAGGCCCTACCGTTCTTCAAAATTCTCAGAGGTAATAAGAAGTTTGAATGGGGGGAAGAGCAGAAACGGGCCTTCGAAGAGGTAAAAGCACACTTCAAAAAGCTACCAACAATAACCCGGCCAGAATTGGGAGACAAACTGCAACTCTATGTCTCGGTATTCAAGAAGACGGTAGCAGCGGTGTTACTGGTGAACAGGAAAGGACAGCAGAATCCTGTATACTTCGTCAGCCATGTATTAGCTGGAGCGGAGCAGAGATATGAGCTGCTGGAGAAAATGGCATATGTCGTCTTGATCGCGGCAAGAAAATTGAGGCCATATTTCGACTACCATACCGTCCAAGTGCTCACTAGCCAGCCTCTGGAAAAAGCTCTGCACAAGCTCGATACAACTGGCAGACTCCTAAAGTGGGAAATAGAACTCTCTGAGTTCGACATCGAATACCGGCCTCGTACGGCCATCAAAGCCCAAGCACTGGCCGATTTCATTGTTGAAACCACTTACACGGAATCGTCAAAATCCACCGGTATCTGAAAAATAGAGGTCGATGGCTCAGCGGCCCAGAGTGGAGCTGGGGAAGGAGTAGTGATGACGTCCCCCAGAGGGAGAAATCTTTGAATACGCCAGCAGGTTCGGTTTCAAGGCTTCAAATAATGAAGCGGAATACGAAGCAGCCTTGGCCGGACTAAGTCTGAGCATTGCGGCTGGCGCTAAAAAGATCCTAATGACCACAGACTTGCAGCTGATATCGAATCAGATTGAGGGAACGTATGAAGCCCGGGAACCGGTAATGCAGAACTATCTCAATAAGGTGAAGAGCATGACGACCGAATTATAGAGCTTTGAGGTCAAACTGGTACTGAGAACAGAAAACATGGCGGCCGACGCCCTGTCAAAGTTAGCAAGCTCGAGTGTCAGTAACAAGAAGCGAAGTGTCATGGTAGAAACTTTGGGGGAAAGGAGCATCGACACTCTATCACTCGCCGTCAATACCGTAAGCCAGAGTCCGGAGTGGTATGACGACATTTTGGCCTATAAACTGACAGGCAGCCTCCCAGAGGAAAAGATGGCGGCCAAAAAGCTTAAAAAGGACTCATCTTGGTACTATATCTTTCAGGGCCAGCTATAGAAAAAAGGATTCTCACTCCCTTTACTAAGGTGCGTAACGGCCTACGAGGCCACAAAGGTAATTGAGGAGATTCACGAGGGAATCTGCGGGAACCATATCGGCGGAAATGCGTTAAGGGCAGGCTTCTACTGGCCTAGTATGCTGACAGATGCCCAAGCCTCCGTCAAGAAATGCGACAAGTGTCAACGGTTCGCACCAGTGATAAACCAACCGGCAAATGATTTGCAGCCAATCCTAAACCCAATCCCTTTTGCTCAGTGGGGGATGGATATCATAGGACCCTTCACACCGGCATCCGGGCCAAGGAAGTTCTTAATTGTGGGGATAAACTACTTCACAAAATGGATTGAGGCGGAACCAACTGCTAAGATAACAGCCAATCAGGTGAAGAAGTTCATCTGGCAAAACATCATCACCAGGTTCGGGATTCCTATGGGAATTGTTATGGATCATGGCGTCCAGTTCGATTGTCGCCCCATAAGAGACTTCTTACGGCCATACAGCATAAAGTTTGTCTACTCGTCAGTTTGCCATCCTCAGATCACCGGGCAGGTAGAGGCCGCCAACAAACAGATCCTCAATGCACTGAAGAAGAGGTTGGATGAGTTGAAAGGAGCGTGGGAAGACATGGTTCTGGCTGTGCTGTGGTCCAACAGAACCACAGAGAAGGAAGCTACCGGCGAAACTCCGTTTAGACTAGCCTTTGGGGCAAAAGCGGTGTTGCCGGTGGAGGTAGGCTTACCCAATTGGCGGATCCTGAACTATGACCAAGAGTTGAATAAGCAACTGCACAAAAAAGACCTAGACCTTCTACCAGAAGTCAGGTTGGCAGCGGAGCTCAAGTCGGCAGCATATAAAGACCGGATAAGCAAGGCCTATAACAAACGTGTACGAATCCCGCCAATTTCCAAAGGCGACTTCGTCCTCAGACGCACAACGGCAACCGGGAAAGCCCATGTGGACGGAAAGCTCACGGCCAATTGGGAGGGTCCCTACTTGGTCAAGGAAGAGATCGTCCCCGGGTCCCACAAGGTCAAAGACATGTCGGGCAAATTACTGAAAAATAGCTGGAACGCTAGTGTCCTCAAAAGATACTATGTGTAGTTAATAAATAGACATTGTTGCTAGTAGGATTTACTCTTTTTTAGCATTCTTATCTTTATTGTTGTAGGCCACAAATCCGGCACAGCCAGGGAAGAGCCGTTTTATTTAGTAAAATGAGCATCTTCTACGATAAGTTCCCGAATTGTCTAAATATACCGGTCAATGACCTTCGTGGATCTGCCGAGTAATTGAAATTCGAACTATTAATTAATCAGTCAATGACCTTAGTGGATCTGCTGAATTAGTTAAAGTGCCTTTACCGGTCAATGACCTTCGTGGATCTGCCGGATAAAATAAAGGGGCATTATTATTTAATCAGTCAATGACCTTAGTGGATCTGTTGAATTAGTTAAAGTGCCTTACCGGTCAATGACCTTCGTGGATCTGCCGGATAAAATAAATGTGCATTATCAATTAATCAGTCAATTACCTCAGTGGATCTGCTGAATTAATTAAAGTGCTTTACTGGTCAATGACCTTCGCGGATCTGCCGGATAAATTAAATTACATCCGCATTATTATTTAGACAGTCAATGACCTCAATGGATCTGCTGAATTAGTTAAAGTGCCTTACCGGTTAATGACCTTCGTGGATCTGCCGGATAAAATAAAGCAGCATTATTAATTAATCAGTCAATGACCATAGTGGATCTCTTGAATTAGTTAAAGTGTCTTACCGGTCAATGACCTTCGTGGATCTGCCGGATGAAATAAAGGTGCATTATTAATTAATCAGTCAATGACCTCAGTGGATCTGCTGAATTAATTAAAGTGCTTTGTCGGTCAATGACCTTCGCGGATCTGCCGGATAAATTAAATTACATCCGCATTATTAATTAGCCAATCAATGACCTTAGTGGATCTACTGAGTTAATTAAAGTGCTTTACCGGTCAAAGACCTTAATGGATCTGCTGAACACACACGCACTAACTAATCAAAATTTCAAACCGGTCAATGACCTTCGCGGATTTACCGGATAGAGAGATGGATAATATAGCTAGTTAAGCAGTGAAAGCGTTGCAAGCATAATATAAAGACGACATCGAAGTTGGACAAAAATATTCTTCATTAATATCGAAAGATAAACGTTACAACCTTATAACTAAAGCGGCTCGCCACAGGCGGCAAAGCTGCTAAGAAGAACAAAAAAGAAAGCTAGATCCTACTCATCGGCCGCTTTGCCCTCTGGATTGTCCTCAACAACCAAAGGGATGGAAGGATTTTCAGCAACATTGACATTTTCCCCAGCATCCTCCCCTTGGTCGTCTTCAAAATCGGCACGGGGGTCGGCATTTGCAATGTTGGCCTCAGTGACCCCGTTGTCAAGGACCTCATCCTCGAAGGGGACTTCATAATCCCGACGTCCATGAGCCGCCTTGACCTTGGACTAGAGTCTGGAATGGCATGTCTAGCACACCTCATGGCGGCCGCCCAGCAGTTACCAAGATGGAATACAAAGTCCACGGACTTCCGGTACTCACTCACCGCCTGGTCTTGGAACCTCTTCACGTCATCAAGCTCCTCCCGGAGGATGCGAATCTTGTTATCCTTGTTAAACATGACCAGTGAGTGATCGAGCACCGTCTTAGTAAGGGCGTCGTCAGCTTTCATCTCGGCTTCCTTCGTCGCTTTCTGGTCAGCTAGAGCCGCCAAGAGCTCCTGCTCCTTCACGGCCATTTGGCACTTCAGTTTTTTGTGATCCTCCACCTCCTTATAGTAGGAAGTCTGAAAGTAGCGGTAGAGGTCACATAACTCCTTGTCGGATTGTGCTGTCTGCAAAAGGCACCGAGAAAAAGGGTCAGTATAATAGACAAATCGGTAGCTCACTTGCAAGAGAAATAAAATAGATAAAGAGCTTACCAGGGCCAAATTATGTGTGTGCATTGCAGTAAGCGGTTGGACCTCATCCACGGGCCTATCGTACTTTAACTGCGTGGCTTTCAGGAGACGATAGCCTAGGTTCCCGCCCTCCAGTGAACGATCTAGCAGCAGACTCATCGTCAAGGAAGTTGAGCTTGGGCTCAAATTTTTCACCGTCCTTCACTGGAGAACGAGACCAATGCTTTTTTAACAGCTCCGGCAGCTCAAGCCGGGAGTGCTCCAAGTAGCCCACCTTCCGCGGCTTGGCGAAGGACTCCAACCCTGGCACCATTTCGAGCAAGGTGAGTTGTTTGTAAATCTTGGGCAGCAGGGAGGAGCTGCCAACCTCAGCAACCCGGCCAAATATGAGGCTAACGGCCTCAGGGATCGCAGTAGTGGCGGGAGTGACCTTGACGACCTCCTTCTTGGCTGCCGGTTGCTCCTTAACCGGACCGGCCTTCCTCTTTTGAGGAGCCACGGCGGACTTAAGGTGGATTAAGGGCATGGAGTCCCTATCATCCTCCTCCTGGCTAGACCCTCGACCGGCCCCTCGACCACCCTTGCCTCCACGACCCCCTATGCTGGTCGGGATAGAGACATAACGGCGTGCTGGCTTAGGAGGCATATTGCTTAACGGTCGGTACTTGTGGTCTACGTGAAGTGCTTCGCAGATCAAAAGTCCCGACCTGGAAACAAACAACAAAGGAAGATATAACAGTTAGTAAAAATTAAAGGCGAGAGTAATCAAACAAAGACAGATATACATATATACCCACCGTAAGGATCGGTACGGCAAAAGCCTAGGGCTGATAGGGCAGGGTTGCTAAAGACGTAAGTGGCGTGGGGCAGCCAGTGTTTTGGCACTAGGATCTGTTTCTTGCCCTTCAATGCCGGTATGGAGGAGGAGTCGAAGAAATCATATGCCTCCCTTTCCCGCCGAGTCAATCCTCGATCAGGGATGTAATAGCCCTGTTTTTAAGTACCTTTAATTAAATGCTAATTATATTTATTAAGATAATTATATTCCGAAAATTTTATTTTATTTGAGTTGCGAAGTATAAAAATTACATTGTCGTGTTTTTTTAATATATTTATATGTTTAATTTTATAATGTTATTATTATTATTATTATATTTTGGGTTTGTGCATTTAGTTGAGCGGTATTTGGCCCAAATAGGAAATCGAAGTCGGGTTCCCATCCTTTGTTGTTGTCGGTTTGTTTTAGAAGATAAACTTCAAACTTTTCCCTTCATGGTCGGTCAGAAGAAACCAAAAAACCCTAACCATTTTCTTTCTCTCTCTCCGTGGTCCTCTGTTCTCTCTAAACCCCAAAAACTCAAAAAACACCAAATCCCAATTCTCTCGCTCTCACGAGTCCTGCCGGATACCTCACTGACGAATGACTGCCGGACTGATTGTCGTCGTCGTCGCGCTGCTGCTGTTGTTCTAGCGGTGCTGCCGCAGTTGTTGTTGTTGGTTGTCGGTGACGTTGTTGTTGCCGTTGTTCTGTTTTTTTTTTTCTTTCTCTCTCGCCAACTCCTTTGTTCTCGCTGGTTCTTGTTGCTGGTGCTCTTCACTACCATTATATCTCTTGCCTTGGTGGTGTTGTCATTGTTGTTGTTGGTTTCCGCTGCTGCTCGTCGGTGCTCTGCCGCGCCGAAGCCTCGAATTCCTTCATCCCTTTGTCTTCGCTGCTCCTAGTAGAGCAGAGGTAAATCATACCTCGTTATTTTATCTGATTTGTTTTGAAATCTACAAATTCAAGTTCAAGTTTATTTCTTTGTTTAGTGTTGATTAGTCTCTTAGTTATTTAAGTGGACTGATTTTATAAATTGATTTTGGTTTTGTTAATTTGGCCAAATCACTTATTTCAATTTGGATCTTCTCACCTTCTTCCTTGATTTGCAAAATGGAGGTAAGATTTCACTAAGGTAGTGTTTGGGAATGAGCATTTCATTTGAAATGGTTCATTTGAAATTTGTATTCTCAAATCATGGAATCTAAAATCAAATTCATTGTTTGGTAAACTTAAGAATTTTAAATTAAAGATTTCAAATCCATCTTCATTGTTTGGCTTACCATAGAATTTACAGAGAGGAGATTGAATAGTTAGAAGCTAAGAGATTCTTTAATGGAGGAGAGAAAGCTAGGGTTTATAATTTAGGAGAGAGAAAGTTAGGAACATGTTGAACACTTAAAGAGGAAAGTAGAAAATAGTTAGGGTTTAGAATTTGCAAATGACACCCTTGCACATGGAATTTGAGAATTCTTAAAATTGGGCTATTATTATAAAGGTTGGAATTTGGTTGGAATTGGGCCAATTCCAATTCCAAATTTCTGGATTTCCCAAACATGTCATTTTGCCCAATTTCACATTTAGAAATGAAATGTTCATTCCCAAACATAGCATAAGTTTACTTGTGAGATTATTTGCAGAATTAGTTAAGGTTAAGTTTAGAATAGTTATGATTATTATTGTTGGTCTTAGGATTTTTCGTAAGATTAGTTTGAGCATGATTATCAATATTGTTGTTGTTGGAATAATTGGAGCTAGTTATGGAATTCATGTTGGTCAGTAGATGCTCAAAGAATAGCAATGAATTCAGATTTGTGAAATGAAGTTTTAAATTGAGTAATTTTGAGATAATCTGGTTGGATTGTAGTGAAAGACTATTTGTTGAATTGATAATATGAGTTAGAATGTAATATGGGTGATGTTAGTTAAATTAGAAAAGTGATTTGCATATAAGGATTGTATTAGTTTATAAAAGAGTTTAGAAAGTTTGGATAATAAGTATGAATGATAATTGTGGTTGTTATTATGTTGTGAGGTGATTATTGGAGATTGATTTTGAATAAAGAGATATCGGACTCTTGAAGATTGTTATGGAGTCGAGTGCTATTCAAAGATGTGTAGAGGTACACATTGTCCATCCACTTTTGATTAGAAATTGGTATTTTTGTATGATCATGAGAGTTATCTGAAAAACATTGGTTTTCAGCATTAATTTATAATGTTCTTTCCGGAAGCTTTAAGCTACGATGATTGAGATGTTTCATAAGATTATTGTATTAATAAATAGAGTATTTGATAAGGAATTAGTGTATTGTTCAAAGCTGATATGGTTATATCAAACCTTCTACTGCAAAGTATGATAAGTTTATGAATTATGATTTTGAACGACCTGATCTAAACTTACACTATCTAAGTACTATCATTCGTTGTACTAAACTTAATTATTTATGAGACTTAAGAGTATTAAATGGGATGTTGGGTGATTGTGTACTAGGTTTCTATTTGCAAATTATGGTTGTATATAAATGAGTTCATAAGTGGGAGTGCTCAGACATAAGTATCAAGTATAATCGTTATATTCACTGAACAAGTTATGAAATTTTATTGTGGAAGTAACTTATAGATAGATGCTTGTGAGGTGAACCATTATGACTATAATATGGGTCTTCAAAAGGAAGGAGTTTTCCGATATAAATTTTGAGGATTTGTATCTTTCGGTTTCGGGGAATAAGAGTTTCTAAATTCATAAACTAATTATCGTGTTAAAAGGAGGGGGAAGAAATCCAGATGATGATTAAATTATATTCTTTAGAAGCACCTTTAGACATTCTCTGGAAGAAACTACTTTGGTTTTTGGTATACGTGGGGAATTTATGATACTATTGGAACCAGCAATAAATCATTGGGATATTAGATTTAGTATGCATCTGTAAAGTTATAAGTAAGCTTTATGAATGTGTTTTGGGAAGAAAGATAACCTCAGATTAAAAGATATATTACATTATTCAGAGGTAGTCTTTGGACAATTCCGAATCCTTGAAAATGAGTTTTGTACAATAGGAAATATATGTGTTGGAGATGTTTGTGAGCTTGATGGATTGTTAAAGAGGATTAAATGGAAAGTTATTCTTCGTAAAGAGCATTTGTGTCTTGATATAAAGTTTATAAAATAGAAACTCTAATTTGGAGTTATGATCTTTTGGTAAGCAATGTTTTGTTTTGGAATATCCTTTATAGGATTGAAGCATAGTTTCTTTAAAGTCGTATTTGAAAGGGATTTAGCCAAAGAATTTTATAAAAGGATGATTTATACCAAGTTACTAGAAACTCGATTATATTATGCAAGCAATTTAATTTGGGTATATCTAATACCCGAAAGTGATTCTATTATGACAGTTTGAGATTTATGAATCTGAATTTTTGAAAATATGAATTTGTGATTTGTTTTATGAGGGGAAGAAGCTGCTAAAGCAGTGACGAACAACATTTGTGGAGCAGGTTTGCTCATTATGTGTTAGAGCGGGTATTGCTCTGGAGCGGGTATTGCTCCGTTATGTGGGGTCATGACCTAAAAGTCTTGCAAGCAGTACAAAATGGAAGAGGGAGACGTCCCTTGTAAAAAGCTTAGAGAATTCGCCTGCAAAGCAACTCTATTCGTGTTCTCTTCCCCAGTATAATATGATTTCTGAAAGAAAATAGAATATGTAGTTGAGTATTTCGAGTGGTTTCGTGGAAAGTTATTTCAAACTTTAATTTCTGAAATAATGTTTTACTCACTCAAGTTATGGAACTCATGCGCCGATTATGGAAATGATCTACCAAGAGACTTGTTAGGAATTTATGCAGAAGTTAACTACGATATACATATGGATTAAACGTTTTTGTGTATGAACCATAGAAGGAGGAGAGATTTATTGAAGTGAAGTATGTTAGAGTTGACTTCGTAAGATCGTATTAGTTCTATAGAAGTAACATTACAAAATGTGTTCAAATATTGGTTATATAATTCTTAATTTATGGCTTCGCTGTATCTTGATTTTAATGTCTCGTAAGATCTTGATTACAATTGTTTCATAAGATAAATTTAAATCTGTAAATACGTTTTAAGCCACTGAAAAGATGTTCTGGTTGGACAGTGTGTACTCAGTTTTCCTGATTTTGTTCTTGGAACCTGTCCTGGTGGGGGCAGAGTTCATTGTTAGTGATCTTGCAGGTTCGTGTGCGGAAAGCTCGGAATGGAGTAAAAGGAAGAATCTAGGTATCAAGGTTATAATTAGATGTAATGGTTCAGAGGCTGTATTTAGGATTATATATCTTTGCGAAGAAATTATTATATTGCTTTAGAAGTCGAGCAAGGTATTATGTAATATGTTATTTGGTTATTGAGGATGATTTGTTGTGGGCCCTGACCCACAGGTCCAGGATCGTGTAAATAGGTTGTGTTTGCGCTGCGAGTAAATGTTAAATCAAGGTTATTAAGTGTTAATTGAGTTTTATGAATATTAAGTATGATTAGCTAGCAGCTCGAAAGTGCGAGCTGTTACAAGGGATGTGTTCCATCCGAGAACGCGGCTTAGTCCATTGGCGACGCAGGGGGAAGTCGTCAAGAACCCGCACCTAGAAAAACCTTTCTCCAATGCTTGAGAGAGGTAGGCTTGGGATACAGTATCAACTTGCCAGCCTTCATGTACAAGGACATCGAACCTCCCCGGCCCTCAGTCTCATCAACCCGGGATCTCCTCTTCCTCCCAGCTCCATTTCCCTTTGCTGAGCCGTCTTCCTTGATCCAGTGCAGTTTACGGAAAAGATTCAAGGTTTTCAGAAAGCCTTTGTAGCGGACCACCCAGGCATATGCCATCAAATTCCGCCATCCAAGGGGAGTCAGTTGGGCTAGGCAGATGTTCCAGGCCCAGAAGATCTTGACAAAAAAGAGGTCTAATGGAAATCGCAGCCCAAAATCCAACATGTGGGCATAAATAGCAACGTGACCGGCAGGACAATCGGTCACACGACTCCCTTTAACCGGAAGCACTAGCTTATACTTGTCAGGAAAAGCAAAATACTGGGGTCCTTTTACGAGAAATTTATTCCCCCGGCAAATATCGGCCCAGTCTTCGTCCACCTGCACGAATGCAGCGCTGCCGGCTTCACTAGGCGGCATGTACATTTCCACCAGACCATCCTCGTCTGATTCCTCAGGGATGACCTCCGGGGGGTCCTCCCGGTCCTCGTAATCCGAGGCTTCAATTTTGGTCGATTCATTATCGGTCTCGGCCAAAGCCCGTACCACACTATTGACCTCATCCGAGTCTATGGAAGAGACCGTCACCTCTTTCGGTGCCGATCTAACCGAGGTCTCATCCATCTCCAACTCTCTTCTCGGTCTAGACGAAGACGGCTCAATGGTAGGGAAACATTCAGGGGAATGCTCAGTGAGTCCTCGCATTGTCCCATATTGGCCATACACCGGCACTCCCAAGGATTGTCCAAGTCCTACTGGTGCTCCCAATGGGGAAACGCGCAAAGGTGATTTACCGTCTTTCCTACCGGACGTACTACAATCATTCTGGCTCTTGGTTCTAAGTTCCCTAGATTTGTCCACTACCGGTGAATTAATAAGCTCTATGGAACTAGACGAAAGGTTATCAGAATTTACGTCGCTCTCGGTCATAACAAAGGGACTTCTAGAGATGTTTTGAGAATCAGAGTCTGAAGACATGATAAATAAGACGGTATGAATGACAAGGGAAAGATTTTGAGGAAATACCTAGAATGAAGAGTATGAAGGAAGATTGAGCCGGTATAAGCGAATACGGGAAAGCCGGAAGAAGGATTAGATCAAAACCGTCAAGAATGCAAATGATGAGCTTAGAGAGAGAAAGTTCGTTATGAATATCAGAGCAAATGCGCAAATGCGAGATTGTGAGAAGTGAAGAATGTTGGTAGTTCAAAGCGTATTTATAGAAGAAATCACGGCTGGAATTAGGTGCCTCTTCGTCTTCCCGTCCTGATCGCGCCACATGTTATTGGATGGTACCCAGCTGTGAAGTAACTCCTCTTAATGAGCTCTGATAGTAGGCGCGGATATCGAGGCGACGATTGCAATTCCCTAGCAACGTTTCATCTTACCATTCCAGTTCAAGTCAGCTTTACCCATGTCGGTCTGAAACCTACTAAGTAGGTATGTCTGTGCTAGACATACCGGCTTGGGGGCTGACTAAGTTCCATACCGGTCTCACTAGACCAATACTTATTGCTGTAGTCACACACGCTTACTACAGAACCGTTGACTTTGTCATACCGGTCTCGCCAAGATGCCTAGCCGGCATCCCTCTCCCGGCCTATTATCAAAGGCCTGGGCCTGATCCAACTTCCATCTACCATTGCCTACGGGCCTAAAAGATAGAAGTTCATTATAAGATAAGAGGGTATCTCAAAGGGATATCGTTAGGAATATTCCAATAACAACAGAATCCTACTTGGATACGGGCCTCTACGGGCTCCTTATAAATACTCCCCTAATCCGAGTCATGAGGTACGTTGACTTACACCATCATACTCCACTTGAGAGCTACCGGTTTTACCCAATACTGACTTAGGCATCAGAGGGGCGTTCTCGGATCAACCCCCGAGGCTAGTTTACGTGTTCTCTCTTGCAGGAATTGACACCGGCTTAATTGACTGAAGACATACTGGTTCATACCCTAAAACTTGTCCCATACCGGAACAACATGATTAGTAGTTGGAAAACAGTGACTTTGAAGATGATATTATCTATATCGATTCTCTTATCTTATGGTGGGTGGGGGCTATAGATTGAGCACATAGTCGTCTCAGATAAATTTAGGACCTTGTGTAAGGCATTAAATATGGGCCTATGAGGACATATACAAAAGATCTACAATCCCATATTTTTTATAACTAAATTAATTTTTCATTAAAAATAGTTGAAAAATTATTAACTTTCTTGAATACTTCAATACAATTTCATTTTCAGGAACGAGACACCTAAGATATTACAAAATAATAAAGATATCCCAAATATAAAACTAAAATAAGCTATGCTATATGAAAATAAAAGTACATAATAGAGGGAAAATTTTGAAATAACAAACTAAATGTACAAACTTTTTTCTATCTAATAAACTCATAGGAATAAAATATATAGGTGTACCCCTTAAATTTGAGGACCCTAAACGGTCGCTCACTTTACTCATGTTTCCGAGATCCATTGCTCAAGTAAGATCGTGGAGTCTTCGACTCATGGACTCTATAATGCACTACAAGTTCAACGCAATATAGTGCATGCATGCTTTGTTTGTATTGTTTGAAAATTTGAACATAGTTATGATACTATTACCCTTGTATATAGGCCTCCTTGTGATATCGATTTTTTTGTTGTTAGCCTGAAGGACATTTTAGGTTGGTTCTCGCGATGAGGGTTCCTTTAGACCTAGTTTTTCCAGTACTTGGTAAAAAAAAATTGTCCAATCCGACTACAAGTTGACCACGACATTCTTATGCACCCATATTTTATAGTGTAGCTGATCTATTCGGTGACTCCCTATGTGCTATGCATGGTTCCTTGGTAAGATCTAGATGATCTAGAAAATCGCATAAAAAGAATCTACTAATGAAGGTTATAGGCTCGATCAAGAAGAAGAAACATATATAATACATGGTTTTGTTAATCAAAATATTCAGCCTCGAGATTATTGATTAGAATGCTCTTCAAGCTCAACTGCTTCTCTTCATTGCCGTCATTGGGCATCAGTCAGTTTAGCTTCTCACTGACTCTACTGCTATCATTCACTTTCTCCAATTCAAAGGACTTACCAATGTTTCTCTTTGATGGACTGCTCACACCTCCTCAGCTTAGCCTCTACATTATCTTCTTGTATTATATGCAAGGTTCCTCGCCAACAAATTCACAAAGCTCATGAGTTGGTTAACTTTTATCATTCTTTTCCTTAATCGTTTTTAGCTTAGATGTAGCTTTTGTCAAAAAAATAATAATAATAATTGGTTGTACATATACTTGAGCAGACAAATAGTGATTATAAGTTTATATTAGTCCTGTTTGAACCGAGTAAAAACAAGTTTGATCTAGTTTTGATTGGAATTTTTTAGTTCTAAATGATTTATCAAAACATATCCAAAACTGTTTTAGATTATATTGGTTATATGTCGATCCAATGAAGTTTCGCCCTCGTACACATTTCTAACTACTAGTCTACGATTTTATCTTTGTGCCACTAACCTTACTAAAGTACTACCCTAATGACACTTCAATGGAACACGTACAAGAGGGGGGGTGGATTGTACTTAAGAACCTTTAGCGAAGTTTCTCGCGTAATTTTAAAGCAATAAAGAAAAAGTGATACGAGAGGAAGACAAATATAAAATTGATGAAACTTCTTGAACCTTATCAAGAAGGGAAAACCTCAAAAACTATATTATTGCAATAACTCTATTACAACCATTCTCTACAACTTGAGTTCCTCTCGAACTGTAGTTCCTCACAGTAATCCCCTTTGAATACTGGAACTATTCTAATATTCTATCTCTTGCTTTTACTCTGAAGCCTACACTCATTGACTTAGCTCTAAGTCTTACAAGAGTCACTTAACCGTACCCTTGAACCCCAAACTACAACTCTATTTGTGAAACACACTAGTATATATATTGAACTTAGATATTAAGGAACTTAGGAACTCACTTAATAATGCAACTGACCTTTTAGAAAACGCTTAAGATTTAGCAATATAAATATGTTTTCAGTTGGTCGTTTATGATTAGAAAGACTTCTCCTTTTATAGTGAAGTCTTCCTAGGTTAGTTCCACTCATTTCTCAACTAAATGTGAAGCAGTAACCCATGTTGGATTATTTTTCCCACGTTCACACTACTTGAGGAACAAGCAAGGACTTTTTCAAACACACTAACAATAAGTGGTTTAGTGGTTGAGAAATATAAGAATATAAATTAGGAAATTAGTTTTTACTTGTTCAATAATTAAAAAAGATTTTTATTTAGAAAATAAAAACTATTTTATTTATTTACAATATTTTCTTAAAAACTCTCAATTAAATATTCTCAAAACCACTTGTTGAATTTATAAGTTTCTTCTAGTTCCCTAAAACAAGCAATATGAAATACTTACATAAATCCTAAGTACAAAGTCTTGAACTTAGTCTTCATGTCTTGTCTTGTGAAATCTTCGACTGAGGAACAACATACAGTTCCTTGAGGAACTGTTGAACAAGAGATATGATCATGAATCACAGCTTAGGAACTGTTGTTGAGGGTGTATTGATTTGCCTTGAACATTTGATTCATGCTATCCATTACTCCACCTCTGGAACTCATTTGGACAACTTGTATCCTATACCAGTTCCACTAACATAGTTCAATAGAAACAATTCCTTTATTCAAAGGAACAATTCCATAGTTCCAATTCAAAAACTACGTTATTCTCTTGGAGTTCCAACTCAGGAACTTCACTTATTATCTTTATAAAGCACCATTATTAATTCATGAATCTTGCACACATAAAACTTTTAAACCTTGTTAGTTATTACTTTAGTTTGTCATCATAAAAACCCATAGTGGCTCGACACCTAGAAAAATTACATTGAGTTGATTGAAATATCTCCTCGCATGCTTCCTCTCATCCAAACCCACCATTGTTAAGGTTGTTTTCTGTTTTTCAACTTTTAGATGATTGGGTGCCCAAGAAATTTGATGTTATTTGCGTTTTGCTGAAAGTTTTGACGAATTTGAAATTGGGTTTCTTTTTGGTTAAGTTGGAAGAGACGTTCTTATTTTCTTTGATTAATCTTTTTTGTTGATTGTTTGGTATTGTTGTGTAATTTAGGTGCATGAGTCAGGGGTTGGAAGAACAATTTGACGGTCTCAAGTTGTGAGATGTTTCGATCAATGCGTTTTGAAGATTAGGAAGGATGTCGATATATTTTGATGGTGTTTTTAGAACTAGTAAATACTTGGATTTCAATGTTTAGCAGTTGTAGTTTTGCAATTTGTTTACATGGTGATGGTATATTTTGGCGTGAATTGTCACATGAACATCTGTTATGTATTTTTTTTTTTGACGTGATGTAGTGTTGTTCTTGAATCTACACAATTTACTATAAAAGACCGTTTTACATAGTATTAACATGATAACAATTGATGTAATGTTATATTACGCGCGTGTATCATATCAGTAGTATTGATTAAGCGTTTGAACATATTACTTATGCTAACTTTAAATTATTTATGGATGATTTTGTTAAGCGTTGAAATATATTAGTTAAGCATTTTGACCTATTAGCTATGTTGGTAAAATCATCTCATTTTCCTTCAATTTATATTTTCTCTCTCCTACCAACTCACATTTCTCTTTCCTCTATCCCTTTCTCTCTCCTCTGCACTCCATTTCCCTCATCTCCACCCAACTAACTATACATCTTTTTCCACAATTTCTTCAATCTTGATGATGAGAATGTCTCAAAATTTTGTTTCTCCTATCAATGAGTCTAAACTCTAATAAATCTCTTATTAAAAATTACTAAAAGAGACGGTCTAATTTTAATATAAAAGTAAATGGATTAAACTAGTCACCGAAAAAATTTGAGCTAATCAATACTGGGGTAATTTCCTTTTTGATATTGAGTTATAATTGCCTAATTTTAATTTAAAAGTAGGCGGTCTCTTACAAGTTAAGACAAACTCATCTCTTATTATGAGTTATTCTATCCGTCTTACAATACTCTTTACACTTTCATTTTTATGTGTCCTAGAATATTTTTTATACTTCTATTTTGATATATGCCCCACTATTATTTTAATCACTCTACCTTTTGACTATTGGCTTACACTCTCTCTCCTCCAAATAAAATAATATCACTCTTATTCTCCACCAACTCTAACCATGACCGACATTTTTTCTCCTTAAAATAAAATAATACGACTTTTACTAACTACAAACTCATTTCACATCTACTTTTCAATAAAATAAGAATTGATAATCAAATAACAACTTATCATCTTAAACTACGTGTCTTGATGAGCATTATGAGGCAGATGGAGTACAATTTTTACGTAGAAAGTTGACATTTTTTCAGGTCAGTAGTTATGATTTTCTAGCAATTAGTTATCATTTCCAAGTAAATACTTAAGCAACTAGGTAAATAGTGATATTTGTAAGGTTAATAATTATGATTTTTGATTATTAGTAATTGTTTATATGTTATTAGTCATAACTTTCATGTTTTTAACTATAGTTATGATTCTGAATAAATTGTTATATATGTAAGGTTAATAGTTATGGTTTTTAGTTATTAGTAATTGCTTACACGTTATTAGTTATACTTGTCATATTATTAGTTATAGTTATGGTTCTGGACAAATGACAATATTTGTAAGGTTAATAGTTATGGATTTTATTAATTAGTAAAATGCGTTATAATATGGTTTCTATGATATAACTAATATAATTCAACGCTTAACCAATATATTTCACAGCTTAACTAATTCACCCAGAAGTAATTTAAGATCAACATAACTAATATGTCTAACCGCTTAACTAATTCCGCCACTGATTTGATGCACGCGCATATGTCAGCATGACAAGCATGTTAGTGAGACCGTCTCTTCAAAGCTCTTGAATATATGATTTTGGCTATGTATTTTATTTTTTTTGGCGTGATGTAATGTTGTTTTTGAATCTATGATTTTGGCTATGTTTAGTTCACCTTATCTTTATTGATCTAAACTGATATGATTTGAACTTATTTTTTTATTTGATGTAATTTAGTCTGATTTAAACTTATCTTTCATAAAACATATTATTACTAATATTATTACTTTCTATTTCATTACTAGTATTACTATTACTATTACTATCTTTTTATTACTATGTACAATTTTTAATAATAATAATAATAATAATAATAATAATAATAATAATAAATATTATTAGTGTTTTTTTTGAAAAAGAATACATTAGTATATGAATGTACAATTAAAAAAATAAAAAGAACACATATTTTAGGTAAAAAAAATATTGTTCATGACAAAAAGAACATATTGTTCATGTCTAAGGTCCGTGCATAATAAGAATTTAGGTAGTAATGAATGTGCTCCTTGGACCTGGTCCATTCCTTTTCAGTACATTCGTATAGTTTTTTAACTAGTTAGTTTTTTTATTTAAATTTGAAAAACAAACTTTTTCATAGAGAATATGGTTACCAATCAATGTGTTTAACTTATACGCGTTGACCTGGTCAATTCTTTATAACATATTGCAACTATAGTCTATAGTAACCCTTTAGCTTTCCTAATCGTATAATTTAATATAAAGTACATTAACCAAATAGGTGGTTACAATACATTCTTATATAGAATCCTAACATACCTAAATTTGGCTATATTTTTCCAATTCTTGCATTGCAAGTCAAATATAACTTAAACCAAATCGGCATCTTAAGTAATTTAATCGGCATCGAGTTAGACTAGGATTTTGATTTCTCTACCCTCAAAAACTATAAATACAACCTCCCCCTCCCAACTCTAGTACCATAAATTTAGTCTATAATAACCCTTCAGCTTTCCTAATCGTATAATTTAATATATCTCTATTACATAAGGGAAGGGGGGACCTATTGTAACATCCCGTCCAAAACCAAGAGGTATATAGCCTTAAGATAAGGAAAAGGTTATAGATAACGGCAGCAGAAATTTAAAGAGACGGAGATGCCACTCTCAGGAGTAGAACAAAAACTAAAATAGAATAACCATCATAGGTAAAAGTCAACTCCAGTACATATAATCAAAAGGGAAAATGAGGTCCCATACCCTCATTCTTCAACAAGTCTCAAAGAGTCATACAACCACCAAAGTAAACCTCAAAATCATAGAGTAAACAAAACTATGACAACTGAAATCCATAGTTCCAATACATAAGTCAAAACTAGAATTAGCTACTTAAACCAACTAAGTATCTAATCCTAAGTCCAGATTTGAAATACTCATCCACTATGACAAGCTCCCTTTCTTTGCTCACACGGGGAACACACACACCCCCGAACCAGACTAGAACCACTCTAAACAGCGTCACCATCTGCACAAAGATACAACAATTTCCACAATCAGTGGGGAGTAACTAGCAGTTCTCCCAGCTCAAATAGAAACAGATAAGAGCTTAAATAATTAGAAACAACATCAGAAACATAATACCAAACACCAACTGCTATAAGATACAAACGACAACCATGCAACATGCGGTCAACGTTGCAAACAAATGCAACAAATCGGTCCACAAGCTCAAACATAACAGACCATACCGCCTGTGAGTAGACTCATTGGACCAGCCGCCCAAGGCCTACGTTGCATATTCGAGGAACCATACCGCCCTTTTCGAATAGCTATAATCTACGGATCATACCACCCGTAGTAACCAATGGACCATACCACCCACGGTTTAGTAACCAAATCCTAGGACCATACCGCCCTTAGGTTATCGAGCATAAATTTCTAGGACCATACCGCCCTTAGAATAACCAACGCAAGCTCCTTGAACCATACCGTTCATAGGATTTCCTAATGAAGACCTCTAGAACCATACCGTTCCTAGAGTTACTCTATCAACAACGTGCAATCATACAAGACAAGCACACATCAATCAAATCCAACCATCAATAAGAACAAGTTATGAGCATAACTCAACCAATCATACCCAACAAGGTTCCCACATGAGTTTTCATAGCCAACACAAACAACCGGCACGTTTCAAGACTCAAAATCAAGGGTTACCCATCACATGAGGACACATACCCTTAACGTAATACTTAAACCACCCCAAAACTACTCAAACATCCTTAGCATACTTATCTAAGACCAACCAAGCCAAAACACACAAGCTGTAAACCAAAAACAGAAATAAAGACACCACATCACGACCCAGGGGCAGACCACCCGTCGCGAGGTGCGACGAGGCTCGCGGGTCGCGACTGGCAGCCGTCGCGAGTCGCGATGAGGCTCACGAGTCGCGAGCAGCCCTCTGCCGTGGCCTGCGAGCTTCGTTCGCTCGTCTACGCACGCTCCTCCGAGGCTTGCTCCAGCCTTCCTTTACACCCACACTTACACCAAACAATCTCGTAACGACCATGACCCACCAATCAACAACCCAACAACAACAACAACTCCATCAACCTCAACCACGACAATAACGACAACAACACTCTCCAACACCAACAACAACGACGATAATAACAACAACTCCAACCCAATGACAACGAAAATAACAACGACAATAACAACAACAACACTCTTCAACACCAACAACAACGACAATAATAACAACCACAACGACAATAATAACAACAACAACGACAATAACCAATCCATCAACAAAACAACCACAATAGCAACATGAAACTTTAACCATACAATCTTCTAAGTTCTTCCTAACATGATACTACGTTCTCTAATGCATTTCTAACAACCTAAGTTCAATATCTATACTCTACCGAACTGAAAAAAAATACTAGTTACCTTTTGCTTGGGAAGATTCACAAAAGAAAGGTTCCAAGTCCTCTAGAGATCTTGAAAAATATCACCACTTCCGCCTCCTATGAACACAATCGTAACGAACTCAATACGCGCTTGAAACCGGTGCAAATATGGCTCGAAAACAAGTAACAAAATCTGATTTTTGTGTGAGAAAATATGGATGAAGAACAAAAGCTTTTCCCCTCCCCTTTTCCTTTGAAACTGGCGTGTGAAATGAGGAGTAACAAGGAAGAGTTTTCTGATTTTTATTTTCAGAAAAGAAGGTGAATGGTTTGAGGTTTATGAGGTCTATTAAGGAGGAAAATGAAGAGATGACCTTTGGTTAACGTGACGTTACAAAAGGAACTTAAAAAGCTGTCCAAACTCTTCGTATAACATGGCTATATCAGAATTTTCGGACCTCCCTAAACAAATAACAAAATGTACGAAGGCTATTACTAGTACAATGTACATTTTCCGGCATCACGTAAAACGTTCAAAAATAATATGTATAAGTATATGTTTTCCAAACTAAAAATTATTATTAACAACGTAATATAAATATACACGTAATATACTATCACATTATACACTCGGCACACGCAAAAGTACTACATTGTCCGTTTCATAAGAACAATGCAGACAATTATATTATACGACTTACACAATGCCACATAAATAAGACGTACATTATAAACTTTGCACAAAGTCAATTAAAATAATGTAGGAGTAAATATATATATATATATATATACATAAATATATATACTTTCCGAAAATAATTTAATAGAAATATAATTTATCACATCAGATAATAATAATTAACACGCGAAAATTTCAGAGAAATTTCGGGGTGTTACAATCTCCCCTCCTTAAGAAAAAGTTCGTCCTCGAACTTTAAAATAACAAGGAAATACCTGAGACAAAAAGCTCGGGATACTTGAGCCTCATCGACTCTTCCTTCTCCCAAGTGGCTTCCTCGTACTTTTGGCTTCTCCAAAGCACCTTAACCAAGGGTATCACTTTTCTTCTTAGAGCACGATTCTGACGGTCCAAGATCTGAACAGGTCGCTCCTCAAAAGTCATGTTCAGCTCAATAGAGACCGACTCTATAGGAATGACATGAGACGGATCGCTGCGATACCTCCGCAACTGCGACACATGGAACACATCGTGCACCCTCGACAACTCAGGGGGCATAGCCAATCTGTAAGCCACCTCCCCAATCCTCTCGAGAATCTCATAAGGGCCAACATACTTCGGGCTTAACTTGCCTTTTTGCCCAAATCTCGCCACTCCCTTCATTGGAGATACTTTCAACAGCACTTTATCCCCAACGGTGAAAGAAATAGGCTTCCGACGCAAGTCTGCATAAGACCTCTGCCTATCTTGAGCGGCCTTCATTCTCGCCTGAATCACCTTTATTTGCTCGACAGTATCTTGCATCAAGTCTGGTCCCAACACCAACGAGTCACTTATGTCACTCCAACAAGTAGGACTGCGACACTTTCGACCATACAAGGCTTCATAAGGAGCCATCTGAATGCTAGCGTGGTAACTGTTGTTGTAAGAGAACTCCACCAAATTCAATGACTTCAACCAAGACTCTTGAAATTCCAAAGCACAAGCACGGAGCATATCCTCCAGAGTCTGAATAGTCCTCTCTGTCTGCCCATCCGTAGCAGCATGGAAAGCGGTACTCAATTTCAACTTAGTACCAAAAGCTTCTTGCAGAGCAATCCAGAAATGAGACAAGAATCTAGGGTCACGGTCAGATACTATATCCTTTGGAACACCGTGCAATCGAATAATTTCATTAGCGTAGGCTTCCGCTAACTCTTCCATAGACTAAGTATTCTTCATCGGAATAAACCGAGCTACCTTAGTCAATCGGTCCACAATCACCTACAATTTCAACATCACTCACAAATCACTTATATCAGGAAACTTTACATATCACTCAAAGAATTGCGAAAATCACGTTGAAGAAATCACGCAAATCACTCGCATGATCAAAAACTTTACAAAAAACTTAAAATTAACTTACAAACTAAAACTAATATAGTAGAACGTCAATACATACAAAACATTCACAAAATTCACTTACAAATCATTGTTCTCAAAACCCATTTACAATTACATACTCACAAAAATTACATACTCACACATTCGTCCCGAAGATTTTCGAACTTTCAAACAGGTACATAATTCTTTTAATCTTCAAAGTTATTTCACATTAGTCAATTGTTATGTAGTTGAAAAAATGGATAATAGCAATTACTTGAGAAGTGCTTTTATATAATTTGATTCATTTTCGTATAAAATCAGAAAACAAGATGTGTATGAAATTTGATTCATTTTCATATAAACTAACAAGTTTAGTTCTTTTTTTTATTAAAATTCCAATATAAATTTTTTGCCCAAATTTTTTGCAAAATATACATGTTCAGTTAAAGGGGGTATGTATTCTCAATTAAGAGAGGTGAATAATAACTTGGCTCTAAAAACTGCTTCCTCTCAAAAACGAGGATTAAGAATATTTTTGCAAAAAGTATAAAGTATGAATAAAAGGAAATGAAAGAAAAAGTAAAAATAAAAGAAGTAGAAAGTGGGAGAAAATAAAAAGGAAAAACAAAACAAAAATAGAAAACCGAAGAGTACCACAAATGCCAAAAGGAGTAAAAAGAAAAGGAAGGAAAAAAAGGAAAAAAAAAAAATAGAAATAGAGAAAGGAAATCAGAAACTGAAGCATCAGACCTCCTTTTTGCAAACAACTTTTCCAAAAACCATTTTCAGAAAAATAAAATTACATTAATTTGCGAAATCAGATTGTATATGAAAAAATTAAAATTTCATTTCAAATATAATTGAAACTGTTAAAATTTAAAAAGGAGAAAAATTAAAAATGACCATTTCATGCGAAAGAAGATTGTGTATAAAAAACTTAAAATTGCATTTCAAATATAATTCAAACTCAAAGTGTTAAAATTTAGAAAAGGAGAAAAATTAAAATGATGACAATTTCATGCAAAATCAGATTGTGTATGAAAAATTTAAAATTTCATTTCAAATATAATGGAAACTCAAAGTGTTAACATTTAGAAAACGAGAAGAATCAAATTGATGAAAATTTTAAATATCAGTTTGTGAAATCAGAATTTACAATTTAGACAAAAAAAAAAGTGAAATTATATTATACTTTTCGGTTACAAAATTACTGAAATCCATGATTTAAGAAATTACCTTTCTTTGTTACAAAATCGACCCAATTAGATCTATTGCTTCATGAGACTTGAATTGAAATGCTTGATTTTTTTATGTTGTTCTTTGACGTTGACTTCAAAGTCTACTGTTGCATGTATTTCTTTCGTGTTTTTCGAAAATTTCCTGATTTTGTTATTGTAAATTGCATACTTTGATGAATTGGGTGAACTATGTTCCTTCAAAATATAGGTTGTAGGTTTATAGTGAGAGGAGAGAGAGAATAAATAGTTAGAAATGTACTGAAAATTTTTAGGCCGAGAGGATAGAGAGAATGAATAGTTGGAGTATTGTTTTTTTTTATCTGATGGCTGGTCTTCGGTTCACTCTCACTCTTCACCAATTTAATCTCACTCTTTACCAATTTAAGGGCCTATTCTCTTCGGCATAAAACAGCTGAACTCAACTAATTGGAGCTGAACTGAACTGAACTGAATTGAATTAAATTAAATTAAATTAAGTTGAATTAAATTAAATTGAATGTAATAAATATATAAATAATATTTAAACAATAATAATATGAATATTAAATAATAATTATAATGATAAGTAATAATAATAAATAATAATAATAGTATTTTGGATATTTTTAAATGATAGTTATAAATAAATAATATTAATAATCATAGATTAATAATAATTAATGATAATAATGATAATTTATAATAATTATTTTATATTATTTGTATTAATATATTGATACTTGATGATGATATATTATAACAATGATATCTAAGAAGTAAATTAATATTACTATTTTAATAATTAGATTTAATAATATAATAATATTTAGTAATAAAAATTACATCATAAATCGTCTTGACGCGATTTGATTGGTTTATGGGCTAAAAAACGTGGGTTTATTTGTGCTTTGACTTAAACCATGTTCATCCTAATAATAATAGTAATAATAATGAGTAAAGCTATAATAAACAAAATAATATATAGAAACAACAACAATAACAACAACAACAACAACAACAATAACAACAATAATAATAATAATAATAATAATAATATAATAATAATAATAATAATAATAATAATAATAATAATAATAATAATAATAATAATAATAATAATAATAATAATAATAATAATAATAATACTTAATACTTAATACTTAATAGTAATGATATAAAAATAAATAATAATAATAATAATAATAATAATAATAATAATAATAATAAGAGTAATTAGTAAAATAAATTATACCAACATAACAGTAATATTTAACAAAATGGTTATAAAAGAATGAAGCTGAACTAAACTTTGATTGGAGCTGAACTGAACTGAACTGATTGGAACTGAACTGATTGGAGTTGAACTGAACTGAACTGAAAATAAGCTGGGGAGAACAGGCCCTAAGTACATTTTGGATTTTGGATTGTATGTGGAGGGTTTTTATTAAATAGTTGATCTTGGATTGCATGTGGAGGGTTTTTATTATATAAGAAAGAAAAAAAAATTGGGAGTGTAATAATTAATAATAGGCCTACTTAGTAAAAATTGGGATTGCATGTGGAGGGTTTTCTAGTTAGTAATAATTAGGTCAAAAAATGTCATCGCATTATCGCGTGCATAAAAAGCTAGTAGTACATTAACCAAATAGGTTGTTACAATACATTCCTAATTTAGAATCCTAATATACCTAAATTTGGCTATATTTTTCGAATTCTTGCATTGCAAGTCAAGTAAAACTTAAACCGAATCGGTATCTTAAGTAATTTCCTAGGAGAGCTCGGATTAAGGCAATTAAACCAGATCAACAAGGCCTTGATCGAGTTAGACTAGGATTTTGATTTCTCTACCCTCAAAAACTATAAATACAACCTCCCCCTCCCAACTCTAGTACCATAAATTTAGTCATACGTTATCGATCACAAAAGAAAATGGCTAGCATGAAAGCATTCGTTGTCTTTCTTATCCTTGCTCTATGTTCTTCAATTCCTCGTCGTCTTAATGCAATTCCTCTGCAAACTCCCACTATCATTGAAGCAATCTATCAATTCGGGGACTCGATTTCTGATACCGGAAATTTGATACGTGAAAATCCAGTAGGCTCTCATACAGCTTTTGCGAGACTTCCTTATGGAGAAACCTATTTCCATAAACCAACTGGTCGATGCTCCAATGGTCTTCTTATGATTGATTATATTGGTACGTGATCACCTATTTTAATTTTATAGGTTTGACATCAATAATCGAAGACTATTATTAATCTTGCATACTAATGTATATGAATCTTCATATAATGTAATCTTTCCAAACTTCGAACACATTGCACGTTTGCAGAAAATATTTCTTGTTAGCTAAAAATAAATGTCAGAATATTATCTTGCGAGTAAATGTCTGGTAGTAATAGTATAAGTATTTAGTATAGTTGACAGTGTAATCTTAAATCTTGTTGATTATATATCCACATATACTAACATTATCATCTTTTTTTTCCAATTGATGCAGCTGAAAACTTCAATTTGCCACTCCTAGACGCATATCTTAATAAAGGAGGCAACTTCAATCATGGAGTTAACTTTGCCGTAGCCGGATCAACCGCTCTGACAACTTCAACATTAGCTGCTAAAAACATATTATCTCCTGTCACAAACAGTTCATTATCTGTTCAACTCGGCTGGTTTAGGTCTTTCCTTCATTCAATTTGTTCACATCCTTTTGAGTACCAACACAAACTCGCGAACGCCCTTTTCATCATCGAAACAGGTGGTAACGACTTCAACTACGCCTTCTTCCAGCAAAAGTCATTACAAGACGTACAACAAATGGTAGATGAAGTCATTCAAGCTATAACAACCACTGTGAAAGAATTGATCAGTTTAGGTGCTACTAAATTTGTTATTCCTGGTAACTTCCCAATTGGTTGTTTGCCTATATATCTAAGTGCCTTCCAATCCAACGACACCAAGATGTATGATGAGCTTCATTGTCTTAAAGATTTGAACGAATTCGCCGTGCTTCAAAACAATCACTTGGAACGAGCTATTAAGGAGCTTCAAATGCACTACCCGAACGTCGCAATAGTTTATGCTGATTATTACAATGCATTGAGGGGACTCCTTACAAATGCAGCTTTACTTGGGTTCAACAAGAGTGAAGTGCAAAAGGCATGTTGTGGAATTGGTAATAATCAATACAACTTTAACATGACAAGTATGTGTGGATATAAAGGAGTTCCAGTATGTGAATATCCGGATAAGAGTGTGAGTTGGGATGGAGTTCATATGACTCAACATGCATATCAACTCATGGCAAGGTGGTTGATCAAGAAGAATATTCTCCCTGGAATTTCTACTATAGTTTAGATAGATGATCTTGTTTTTATTTTTATTTTGCAATTGCTAGTTCTTGAATAATAATAGTGTAAGTTCTTTTTTTTTAATTAAAGATTAGTATAGTACACAGTAGATGTATGTTTTTGGTTAATTTTTGTTTCGGTGATATAATTTGTTTGACCTTAATGAAGTAGAGATTTATTAAACTTTAATAATCTTCAATGATTTCATTACGCAAACTAGTTATTAGGCCCGGGCTATGCCCCGGGTAAGAAAAAATTTCATTTATTAATATAATACTTTATGATAATAACAATAAATACAACTTAGCCTAGTGGTTAAGACTTTAATATATGTAATTGAGGTCTCGGGATCAAACCCTATACTACGCAATTTCTAAATTTTTTAATTGTACATAGATTACATGAACTAAAACTCCCTAGGGGTAGTACTGTAGTGGTCAACACTGCTCTTCAAATGGTATCATGCATACATAATTAATTTTAATGAACATGTAAATTTAGTTATTTATAAAGATGCAATGGATATGTTTAATAGCATTAACTAATTACAACACATATTTTTAATTTTGTGGAAACATGGATCACTAAGAGATGTTAGATGAGATGGTGATTATTTAAAAACCCTTACATAAGGTCAGGGGTTCGAGCCCAGGCTTTAGCATATCATATATAATATTAAAGCAAGAAAAAATTGTCCTATGTGGCGAGCCATTATGGATTCTGCCCTCTCATTGCACCAAGGTTTACAAAGCAAGAATTTATATACATGCCATGTGTCAATGCTAAGAAATTCTATTGAGATCCGGTGATATTAGGCAATAAAAATAGACTGATTTTGCAAATCCAAAATGAATCCTGTGATTGAATTCAATTAAGTTCATACATCAATCAAGCCTATACATTTTGAAAAAAACGATTAATTTAATTAGAAAATTAAATCTATTATGTCTATAAGTGAATCCCTAATCTAAGCTCATCAAAGCAACCACGCAAAAGCTACTAACAAATCAAATGCAATCATGATATTATATCATAAGAAGATCAAATGCAATCACGTTATAATTGCCTCTTATGTTAGGAAGGTTTTTTTTTTGTTGGAGCAAAAAAAAAAAAGACATTTTTTTCGGGCAAATTTAACTACAAAACAAAATGCTAACGGTCCGTTCGTTATCGTTTTTTGTTTTCAGTTTTTAGTTTTTTTAAAAACTAAAACCCAAAAACAGAAAACTAGAAAATGTGATTTTCACGTTTTAGTTATCAGTTTTCAAAATCATCATATTCCCAATAAATTTGACTAAATTTTTATTCATTATAGGACATATATTATATGACTTTGAAAATAATAAAAAAATCAAAAAACAAAAAACTACAATAATACGGAATTGGCCCTAAATTAACGCCTAAAATAATGTTGTGGTTAGATAAACACACCTATAATCACTTTGTAATCCGGAGGAAGTCATAAAAATATACTCCCTCTGTTTTTTATCATTCTCACTTTTTGTGCACGTCTCCCAATGCATCTTTTTGAACTTAAATATCTTTCATTATATATTAGTAAAAATTATAATGATTGAAGATTAATAATGTACTAATTAAGACGAATAAAACAAGACCCCACATGACTATATTTTTTTTTATAAATTGAAAACAATTGAGAAGATTCTCTCTAAGTATGAATAGTGCCAAGATTTCAAGTGAGAAAAAAAAGAATAGAGGGAGTACAAATTTTAGTTTAGCAAACAGAGGAGAGAGAAATGGAATGGGGTTAGAATTTTCATGAAATTGTCCTTCTTGAGATAGTAAATCAACACTATATAATGTCGAACTCCTTGAAACTTTGCAGTTTGCATATATGCATGTAAGAGATGTAAAAGTCTAAAGGAGAAACAAAGAGGTAGAAAGTAAGAGATAAATTAGATTGGTAGTGTGGCAATGTTTAAAGAGCTTAAGAGCCTAAGTCATCAAGTAGTCACGAAAATGATAGATTATGAGTTTATGATATATTAAAAAAAATTAATTCTTTTTTATTGTTGAACTTCACATAATCACATAATTTCCTTTTGTTTATTGTTCTTACAAAATTAGTTTGCAATTTGGGGGACAAATAAGTGGTTTATACAGAGAGAAAATGGAATTGAATTAGAAAGGAATGATATTGTTACATAATAGGCATATGTCTAAGATATAATTTAATAGGTTCATAGAGTATGTTATTGCCTTTTGATTTTAAGGGCAAAATTAATGATCTCAATAATCGATTAATATTAAGGGCCTGTTCTCCCCAGCTTATTTTCAGTTCAGTTCAGCTCCAATAAGTTCAGTTCAGTTCAGCTCCAATAAGTTCAGTTCAGTTCAGTTCAGATCAGTTCAGTTCAGTTGAGTTCAGTTCAGCTCCATTCTTTTATAATTATTTTGTTAAATATTATTATTATGTTGGTATAATTTATTTTACTAATTACTCTTATTATTATTATTATTATTATTATTATTATATTATTATTATTATTATTATTATTATTATTATTATTATTATTATTATTATTGTTGTTGTTGTTGTTGTTGTTGTTATTTCTATATATTATTTTGTTTATTATAGCTTTACTCATTATTATTACTATTATTATTAGGAGGAACATGATTTAGGTCAAAGCACAAATAAACCCACTTTTTTTAGCCCATAAACCAATCAAATCGCGTCAAGACGGTTTATGATGTAATTTTTGCGGTCCAACCCAATCATTATTTTTATTACTAAATATTTTTATATTATTAAATCTAATTATTAAAATAGTAATATTAATTTACTTCTTAGATATTATTGTTATTATATATCATCATCAAGTATTTATATATATACAAATAATATAAATAATTATTATTAATTATCATTATTATCATTAATTATTATTATTATTAATTTATGATTATTAATATTATATATTTATAACTATCATTTAAAAATATCCAAAATACTATTATTATTATTATTCATTATTATTACTTATCTTTAAATTATTATTTAATATTCATATTATTCTTTTTTAAAATATTATTTATATATTTATTACATTCAGTTTATTTCAATTCAATTCAATTAAATTAAATTAAATTCAGTTCAGTTCAGTTCAGTTCAGTTCAGCTCTGATAGGTTCAGTTCAGTTCAGTTCAGTTCAGTTCAGCTCCAATAAGTTCAGTTCAGTTCAGTTCAGCTGTTTTATGCCGAAGAGAACAGGCCCTAATAGCATGATTGAAAACAATGGCTAAAGTTTCTATTGTAAGTTGTAACATTTAATCAACATAAAAATATCGGTCACTTCACCAAATACTCCCGACAAATCAACAAATTCACAATATACCCTCAATGTTTCAAAAATGCACCATATACCACTAAGTTTTCGAAAACGTTCACCAAATACCCTTTTCGTAACTGCCGTTATCTTACTGTTAGCATTATTTACAATTTTACCATCATTAAACCCTAACGCTAATTCTAATCTAACCCTAACCCTAACCCTAATTCTAATCTAACCCTACCCCTAAACCCTTTCCCTAACCCTAACCCTAACCCCTTGGCAGCCCCCACCCCTCCCCTCCACCCCACCCCAGCCCCCCACCCTTCACCCTCCCTCACCTCTCCCCCTCACCCCTCTTCGTTCACCGGTGCAGCACCCCCACCCCTCCCCCTCTTCGTTCACCGGTGCAGCAGCCCCACCCTTCCCCCTCCCCCATCCCCCTTCGCCGCAGCCCCCTCCCTCTGCCAACCCCTTCCCCTCTCCCCCGTGATTTCCCCAGCCCCGACCCCCGTGATAGTGAAGGAGGAGAGAAAAGCACGTTGCAGGAGCAGCATCGACGCGAGTAAGGTGGTACGCCTGGTGGTCGAGCGATGGAGCAGCAGCACAAACCAAAGAGGGAGGAAAGCGGGAGCAGTGGTGGTGCTGCATGGTAGGAGAAAACAGCACGTTGTCGGGAAGATGGACCGGAGGCAAGCTAATGGGAGGGTTGCAGCGGAGGGGAGGGGGAGCGGTGCTGCGGCGGTGGGGGAGGGGTAGGGGCTGGGGTGGGGTGGGGGGCTAGTGTAGGGGAGGGTGGGTTAGGGTTTAGATTTTAGGGATTAGGGTTTAAATTAGGGTTAGTGAATAATGATGACAAAATCGTAAATAAAGCAAACGGCAACCTAACGTCCGTTAGAAAAATGGTATATGGTGCACATTTTTGAAAACTCAGGGGTATATGGTGAATATCTGAAACATTGAAGGTATATGGTGAATTTTGCGATTTGTCGGGGGTATTTGGTGAAAAACCCGTAAAAATATTTACCAAACAATAAAAACAAATTAAATGTTTATAAACCCAAGTTTTAAAAAACAATCAACAACGACACTGTTCTGATCAGCTTATTTTTATTTCTTACTAGAAAATATAAGTTCAGATAATGAATAATATGGCTTAATAAGTTCAGATAAGTTGTATAATGCAAAAACAAGCAAAGACAAAGTTTGACATGCTCACAAAATAAATTCTAAAAGTTAAAATATGGTCTAATAAGGATTAATAAGGTGTAATAAGTTCAGATTAGTTCTTAGATAAGTTTATTTAAGTTCAAATACAATTACATAAGCAAAAATAAGTTGAAAAACATATATAAAACCAAGAATGACAATTTGGAAATTATATAACTTAAAAAAAATCTTATGTACATAAAAGATTTTATTACTTTTTCTATAGGGTGTTGGCATAAACGTTATTTTGCTTATTATGGGCAAAAGTTTTACACTTATATAATCAAGAAAATATTTTCTCTTAATGTTCTACAAAAAAAAGTATAGTTAAATGGGAATGTCACTATGCGTAATTATAAAATGGGAATGTAAATATGCATTACTTTTATGGGTAAAAATATAGTTAAACGTAATATAATACATGATAAAAACAGAACTTTGTTCTTTTTTAATCTTTAGGGCTTTGGTGGGAGTGAGTATTAACTATTGAAGAAAAACGGGGTCAAACTCTAATCCTATGATCTAAATGATATCTATGACTTTACAAAAGATATTATCAAACACGAAAAACAACCATTATATGTAACTAGATGTACCTTAAATAGTATTAAAGCTCTAGCATATTGAGAAAAGTAAAATTATTATAGCTAAGTGGGCAGTGGTCAATGGGTGGCTAAATATGGTGCAGCTGTGGTGCAAGAAGGCAAGAGAGTGGGTGAACGAAATTGCCATAAATGGGAGTGGAAGTTGGTGTATTGTCGAGTATAGTCGTGGTGCGAATTGTGATTTTATCAGGGTCTCTAAAGGAAGTACTTAGTAGACAGATTAAAGATTTTTTTCAATTAAGTCTTTTTTTAGGATGGGTTACGTGATCCACCATGACGTAAACTATTTCAACAATTGAACACATGGGTCATAAATCAGTTTTAAAATAATTTAAATACACGAGTATTAAATTTTGCATGAGTATTAAATTTTACATCACAAGTTGGAGGTTCATCACCACGATTCTTGAAGAACATCTTAGAATCATCAATTTATAAAATGAACAACTTCATTCCCTTGCAGTTTGCACGGGTCAAAAAACTAGTTTATTTTTTAAATAATGACCACTTAACTTTGTTGGTTAACAGACACGTGGCAAAATTCAGGTGGCAAGAGGAGGAGAGTGCCACGTGGCACATCGACGTTGTTACGCACGCCTTTTAATATCATAAGTGCTATATACAGCAAAAAAAAAGGCTAAATACAGCATCTAATATTATATCTAACTTAACTATGGTTAAGTATAATTTTGTTTTAATAATTAAAAACAAACGACAAACGCAGGCTTCTTGTTTTTTCGAAACAGAAGAGTTTTGTTTGCAGGGAATTCACGCCACTCTTCTAATTTTGTTTGCAGGTGAGAATTAAAGTAATAGCAACCTGCACTTGGAAATTAAACGTGAAGCTCACTGCTCACCCCCACTGACAAGCTCCATAGCTAAAAAAAAATAAAAGAATTGAATGGCCATCATCTGTTAATCTCTTTGGATCGCCAAACACCAAGAATCAGTAACAAATGATCAAGTAGTATACTAGTATTCTTGTATTAAGTCCATCGAGAGAATCCCAGCCCCACCATTATCATAAAAAAAATATGCAGCGGAAGTTAGAAAAAAAAATTTCATTTATCTTGTTTTTTCTTCTTATCTTTTTAGTTGAGATCAAAATGCACTATATAGATTTATAAAGAAACTTATCCATTATACTGGTTACTTATATGTTAAATTTCATAATTTAATTTCACAGCTATCAAGCAAATTTGAGAATTTTCAGTGACCACAAACACTTTTACTTTTACCACGTTAATACTCTCTACTCGCTGCAACTATGGAGGTCGCTTTAATAAATAATAATACCAACAGTTCGGTGAGTACTCATATTGCTTAAATGTTAAATTATTGTCATATTATTCAAAGTATTAGGTCATATTTTATATTTTTCAGACTGCAATTATATGTACTATAATGGGGAATGAGATCCCATATAAGGGGGTCATTTGTCATATTTTATATTTTTCAAACTTTAGCATGTGTGCGATCCTTAAACCAATTTATATAATTATCAGCAACCTCAGTGGTAAAACGAGCACGAAAAGACCCAAGCATACCAGGTTGCATCAAATGTTGTTGCCATGTTCTCCAATTTGTAATCATCGGATCATGTACACAATTATATTTATGTATATTGGATCCCCTATACACTTTATTAGGAACAAAAGGACATGGAGGTATCACTTGAACATATCCAAATTGCCTTAAAACTCGAATAGGCATGTATGGCTCAGTAATGGACCGACAATGAATGATTCCACAATATCGCAAAATTGGAACATCTTTGCTCGGATCTCTTGTAAAGGGGGTCCAAGTAACCTACTTACATAAAATAAAACATGTTGATACACAAGTAATTTCTAAATTTATGACAAAAACAATTAATAAAATGAAAGAGTAAGTATTTGATTAACCTCATCCACCGTCATGCAATCTAACGCAGCTCTGTAAATTAGTAAATCATCATTCGTCTTTTTCATCTTTCCAGGTACCCATCTTGCAGCATATGGGGGTTGTTTCGCCCAATTTCCATTTTCCGTTGGCCTAAATCTTGGAAAATATTCATATATCCATGCCTATTAACTCAAATAACAAATACACACATCATTAAAATTTAAATACTTTAAGATAATATATAGTTCAAATGTATTAAAATTCAATCAATAACCATATATTTCTTACCTGAAGTAATGTTAAACAACCACTTATTTGCTTAGTTTGAAATCGTGAAGCCTTTCCGAGCTGACGATACATATAAGCTAAAGTTGCAGCACCCCAGGCATAACTACTAACCCCTTCTAAATTCATTAGAAAAGGTAAAAAATGTCCATTCACTGCATTATGAGTCTTGTCTACAAACAATGTAGCACCAACCAACCATAACAAAAATCCTATTGCAGTATGTTTTGGATTTACATTTTGATTAGATACGTTAGATTTTACAACATTGAATTTTATGGTACCTTTCTTCCAATTTTTATTTATTTCATCCATAGACATATATAGGAGGGATGCCATGTGGGTTTTCATCAATGATACCGCAGGTCCAGTATTCTCAGTGATTAGAGGGTTACCCACTACAGGTACATTGAGTATATAAGATACATCATGAAGAGTGATGGTCATTTCTCCAAATGGCATGTGAAATGAATTTGTTTCAGGATGCCATCTCTCAACGAAAGCTGAAATCAGAGGCAGGTTTACGTGCTCAAACATACAAGCTGATAAATGTTTTAGTTGTGTTTTTGCAAGCAGAAGTTTAACATCATCTTGTTCTATAGTCCACGAAGATAACTGGTCACTTCGATTGTGGCATGTCAACAAACCTCGATCCTATTGAACGAAAAAACTATTATTAATATACACGAATTAATGAATACATGGATTAAATTAGAAAAAATAAAAGCATTAGAAGATGTGCATCTAACCTGACCAATCCATATGTAGTGTGCAACATGAGCGCGAAAACCGGTAAGTAACTCGGGATTTGAAGGTCCTCCATCTATCCCTCTAATCAACTGCCAATCATCAATTTTGTGTACGTTTTGTTCTTCCTCATCCTCCTCCCCTATGTCATCACCCTCTACATCATCAGTATCATCACCATTATCATCAACTAGATCCTCATCATCCTCACGTTCTCTCTGAAATAGAATATCACTAAACAACATATCTTCTTCTTCAGAAATATTATCATCTGAATCATTATCAACATAGTTGGGGATAGTAAAATCCTCCATATGAGTTTTCTCTCGATCATTTTTACTAGTAGGGGCTAAAACTTCTTCTCTAGCTTTCACAGCCCTAGCTCTCGCAGACATTGTAATACCTTTTCGAGTTCTATCATTTTTTTTTCCAAGTCGACCACTATAATTTTTCTCCGATGGTGCTTCACTGTCAAGTAATTGCCTCTTTCCTTTTCCTTTATTTCCATCTTTCTGGCTAATACAACCTCTTTCTCTAGTACTTGACATCTGATATATCATCATAATTATAATTAAAAAGAAGTAAATGTTTCTCAAGTCTTATTGCACATAATACTAACAACTAGGTAGTACATTCCAAAAATCTCCTAGAGGTATGGGTGGAGTACTGGAGTACTAATATATGGCCTACTTGTTACCAATTCAAGTCACCAACATGAGACATTCCAAAGATCTGTCTCTAAAGTTCTGATAGATTGGCTCATCATTAATTACCACTACTATACCTTGCAAAAAGGTTGTTGTGCATTTACTGTTGCTTTCATTAGCTTGGAGTAGCAAACCACAAATATCCTCATATACAGACAAACTTACTACATTTTTTTAATAAGTGGATGCACCAAATTCATTACAATCAGTGATCTCATGACTATCAAATCCATTAATCAATCAGTGATCTCATGACTATCAAATTTCGTAGTACATAATCATGATACTTCAGTTCTATAAATATGAGTTAGCATATCAATTAGGTGGAAGTTTTAGTTTTTTTCAATATGAGTTAGCATATCAATACATATCAGCTTATGGTATCATGATACTTCAGCTTATGGTATCATGATACTTCAGTTCTGTAAATTTCAATATGAGTTAGCATATGAATTCTGTGGAAGTTTTAATCATCTGCAATTCCAATAAAAATGTATTTTTTTTAAAAAAAATCTCAACACAATCAAAAGAAACAGAAGAACAATATCTCAATCAAAGAAACAAATTCAAGAATCAAAGAAAACAGACCGTGTACTACGCTCCCGGCGACGAGCAGGTGCCGACGACGATGCAGACAAGATGGCGCGTCGAATGAGAAGTAAGAAGAGGATTTAGGGTCGGCGAGTCGGACGAAGCGGAGGAGGATCGTCGGCGTCACCACCGTCGGCTCGCGAAACTGATGCAGACGACGATGACGATGCAGAAGACGATGATGATGCAGAATTCTCGTGTGTGGTGAGGGTGAGGGTAAGGGTGAGGGTGAGGGTGAGGGTGGGGTTAAATTTTAATAAGGGTAGGTTAGTCTTTTCCAATATTTTGCTGTATTTAGCCTTTTTCTTTGCTGTATATATCACAGCCCTTTAATATACATGTATAGATTTAACTTTCTGGGAATGTTCAATGATTTCATTCACGCAGTTTTAGCACAATCATTTTTTCACAGGTTAGTATTATTATACTATCTTAGAATTGATTAGGATATTCTATCATACTATTCAGAAACTAAGTTCTATATTCTTCTCACCTTTTTTTCACTTAATTATCTTGCCAAACAATAATAAGTCCTCATGTAATTTATGTTCGATGCTAATAAGCTGTGGTAGATTAATTTGAAGCAATTAATTGAGTTAAGATAAGTCATTTGATCGTTTAACTATTGTATCGACCAGTTGCCGTAGTTCACTTCATAACTAATCAAGTAAGTTCTAGTGAGTTCTACGCCCTCCAATCGGTATCGTTTCAGCTAGGAGCAATGATAAATATCTAACAGTTAATATAAATTTTCGTGTAACAAATGTTGTTTGTGTATATCACATATGCTGTTTCGTGTAACCAGTTAGATGTGTTAGATATGATGCGGCGGAATTTATTTATTTTTATTAATCTTTTTTTTGTTTTGAAATTTCTTTAGATCTTTTTCTTTTTTTTGTAAACCTTTTCTGATTCTCTTTTAAGCAATAATATCTTCAACTACTAAACTAACTACTTGGATTATAATTTATAACTTAGGCTCAATATCTAATTTGGGCTAGGATCTATTTGAAAAACCCATAATATATTATAAAAGCCTATTAGCATGTAATTCACATGTATACCAAAATTTTTGTATTAAAGTAAGTTGGCTCATTTAATAACTCATAAATAAGTCAAAATTAGGTCAAAATAGCGTTTTAAGTTCATAGCGCGAAACTCTATCGCATTCTACCCCCCTTAAAAGGAGTTACGCCCCTGTAACTCGTAGGCTTAAAACTTGACTTAAAATTATTTACCAATTTTGTAATGCAAACAATATTAGAATCGTTGCTGGAAATGTAATAATAAAATCACTAGAGAGATAATAACACTTTCAAAAATAACTTTTAAGCTTTTAAAAAATTAACCTCTATTTCAAGATATTAATAATAGAAATAATTGTCTTCAATAATAGATCAATATAATAAAGAAAGTATTTGAATAAGTACAAAAGGGTATAATTTATGACAAACTCGAAAAATTTCTAAAACTCAAGTAGGAAAATTTTCCAAATTCTAGAATTATAGAGAATTATAAATTGATACTAAAGGCAGGAGTAGCAGAATAAAAAGACATAAGGAAAATTCTAATATATTATGAAAATGCTATAATATAGTGAGAATAAAAGAATTTTATAAAACTTTCATAAGCTTTAATCGAAAATACAATACTCAAACAACTTTTTTCTTTTGTAAAATACGTTTGCTTTCTCCTCAAAATTTAATCAGCTTCACATAACTCATGAAGGTCTCACAATGAATATCATAAAAAATTATCCTTGATCCTACTTTATTACAAATCAAAATCAAATCAATTCATCATTATTCACAAGCAAAACTTGTTAGTGTATATACTAACACAACATATATACTTGAAGAAAAATATACTTCTTTACTTAGGTCCTCAAAACTAAAACTCCTCGAAATTCATCTTCAAATTTTTCTTAAAGTACCATAATTAATATTCTCTCAAAAATAGAGAGTAGTCAACTAGGACTTGAGATAGTAAATAAACAATCTTTTCCTGAAATTCATAAAATCTTCATTTTAATAAAATTAACTCCTTCACATAATATAAACTCAATGCTTAAATCTATAAAACAAGAATATGACTAATCTTTCCAAAATCAATTACCTTGATTGACTAATTTTGTAAGAATAGTGCCTTGAATGTGTTCGTCAAAATGCGTCAAAAAGGAGGTCCTGGGGTACCGCCCGATTGGGCCCGTGACGAATTTGAGAACAACGGGTTTTGGTGAAGTCGCCCGATGACGTCGGGCCATGTCGCCTGATCGGGCAAGCTCGCGAATTACGACTCGGGCGAGTCTCGCCCGACCGGGCGCGCAACGAACTTGGGGAAAATACCGCCGGATCGGGCGGGTTTCGCCCGACCCGATCAGGCGGCTGCCCGGTAAACGCGGAAACGCGTTTTTCTGACGCTAAGTATAAATAGGTTATTTATACCTAGGTTTTAAACGGCCGAATTAGTCTCTATTCTCTCTCTAATCTGGTTTTCCTCATATAATAAAATATTCTCCCTCTCTCTGCCGTGGACATAGCCAAATTGGTGAACCACGTAAATCTGTTGTCTGTTTTTATTATTTTTGCATTCATAATTTGTTTCTCTCTCACGTCCGTTATAACAAATTGGTATCAAGAGTTTTGGTGATCGATGTGTGTGAAAAAGATGTCTGGGATGAGTGTCAAAATTGATAAATTTACTGGGAGGAATAGTTTTAGTCTGCGGCAAATCAAGATGCGGGCGTTAATGAAGCAACAAGGGTTGTGGGCACCGTTGGCAAAGAAGTCAACATATCCGGTTACCGCTGAGATGACCACTCTGGAGGAGAAGGCGCATTCAACGATTATGTTGTGTCTTTCTGACGACATAATTACTGAAGTTGCGGAGCAGGAAACTGCTGCTGGTCTGTGGTTGAAATTAGAGAGTTTATACATGACAAAATCTCTAACCAACAAGTTGCTTTCGAAGCAACGTCTGTTCAGCCTGCGTATGCAGGACAGTATGTCTCTGAGGGACCATCTGAATAAATTAAATACTATCTTACTAGATCTTCGTAATATTGATGTCAAAGTAGATGATGAGGATGCTGCTTTAATGTCAGTATCTTTGCCTTCGTCGTATGAGAATTTTGTGGATTCTTTTATTGTTGGAAAAGATAGTCTGTCAATAGAAGAAGTAAGATCTGCACTTCACACTAGAGAGATTCGTCATAAGGCGTCTGGTACAGTTACAGTCGATCAGGCTGCTGGATTAGTAGCCAGTAGTAATGGACAGGAGAATTCGGGGAAAAAAATCCAGGAAACCGCCTTCGAGGGGTCCTAAATCTAGTGATGTATGTAATTACTGTAAGGAAATGGGGCATTGGAAAAGGGAGTGTCCTAAAAAGAAAAATAAATCTGGGTCTGATGAATCTGGGTCTGGTTCTGCTGCTGTTGCAGCAGAAAATTTCAGTTCTGATGATGATATTGCTTTAGTTGCTAATGAACAAACACATTGTAGTGATGTGTGGGTTTTAGATTCTGGAGCGTCTTGTCATATGTGTTCGCGCAAGGAGTGGTTTATGAACTATAAACAGGCTCATGGAAGTGTTACTATGGCCAACAGTGAGGTCTGTAAGACAGTTGGTATAGGGTCCATAAGAATTAGGACATGTGATGGCAAAGTCTATACTTTGAATGATGTTAGGCATGTTCCACAGGTCACAAAGCATCTGATTTCACTTAGTCTGTTCGACAAGAAAGGGTTTAGTTTCCAAGGTGAGGGTGGAGGGTTGTATGTCTACAGGGGTTCGAAGATGATCCTGAAAGGGGATAAACGGGAGACATTGTATGTGTTGCAAGGGTCTACGTTATTTGAGTCTGGGGTTGCTACATTGGCTGTTTGTGATAGTGTTGAGAAACAGGTGGAGCACAGAGGCACTCTAGGTTGGTGTGGTGGTTCACGTCAGGGAGAAATCTGTCAACACTCACAGTATGAATTTGAAATTCCGTGTTCTTCGTCATCAAAATTGGGTCAGTCAAACTTGACTCCTGGTCAACATGAAATCTTTGGGAACTCTCCCCAAAGGGACGGTTATGAAGACATGGTGGGTTTTGCACTGTATGTTGGAGAGGTGAATATTTTTGGGCCGTCCAAGGAAGGTGTTACTTGTGCTAGGAAAGAGTATAAGGAACACATCTGTTCGAATCTGATTCCACAGGGTAAGTCCCAAGGTTTCTTGGACTTACAAGCTGATCGTGATTGTTAATTGCTCTCTTGGGGCAATTCTGGGGTCCTTAGGGACTAATCTGTTCTGGTTGTCTTTTGGGACAAATCTGGTGTTGGGAGATTTTGGGCGTTGTGATCAATGCATCTGGTTTTCTGGTTATTGTGAGAGGATTCAAGTCAAGGTGGAGATTTGTAAGAATAGTGCCTTGAATGTGTTCGTCAAAATGCGTCAAAAAGGAGGTCCTGGGGCACCGCCCGATTGGGCCCGTGACGAGTTTGAGAACAGCGGGTTTTGGTGAAGTCGCCCGATGACGTCGGGCCATGTCGCCCGATCGGGCGAGCTCACGAATTACGACTCGGGCGAGTCTCGCCCGACCGGGCGCGCAACGAACTTGGGGAGTAGAAAATACCGCCCGATCGGGTGGGTTTCGCCCGACTTGATCGGGCGGCTACCCGGTAAACGCGGAAACGCGTTTTGCTGACGCTAAGTATAAATAGGTTATTTATACCTAGGTTTCAAACGCCGAATTAGTCTCTGTTCTCTCTGTAATCTGGTTTTCCTCACATAATAAAATATTCTCCCTCTCTCTGCCGTGGACGTAGCCAAATTGGTGAACCACGTAAATTTGTTGTCTGTTTTTATTGTTTTTGCCTTCATAATTTGTTTCTCTCTCACGTCCGTTATAACAAATTTCTTTCCTTTTCTCCATTATTAGACTTCCGTTTTTTTTTCAAAAGTATATTTCTTCCATCATTAGATTTACTTAGCACTTTCAATAATTAATATACCCAATCCTTTATAACTCATTGTAAGAAACATATCTTAAAATCAACAATTATTGTGAATATTCTATCACTTAAGCAATAGTTTAAGCTTACTCCCAAAAATAATACTCCCCCCGTTTCATTTTAATCTACACACTTACACTTTTCACGCATGCCAATGCCAAACTTTGAGGACATATATCTTTAGTTTTGTATTTGTAAAAATTATTAAAAGTAAATCTTAATAAAATACATGTTATGATGAATCTAATAAGATCCCACATGACTATATTTTCATCTGCGTATAAATCACAAATGATGGTCAAAGTGAAATTTGTGAATAGTGTAAAATGTCAAAGTCTGTATATTAACCTGAAACGGAGGGAGTACTCCTCTTGGCACTCAATAATCTCCAAAATCAACTTATAATACATATAGAGAATTCTAGTACCTTACTTCCACCTGTTAAAACAAAAACGATCTAAAGGAACCTGTCAAAGTTTCAAATATGGTCTTACTTCTTACTTTCTTTGCTTAACTATAACAATTATACATCCTTTTAAAATATTTGCAGTTCAGTATAGGAGAAAATTCCTTAATTATATCCAGATCAAATATGGTACTTCGTATACCTGTAATATCCTCATAGTATCCCTTAGTTTTTTTTTTACCTTTTTTAAGGTAATATCTATATTGAAGCTAAAATAGTGTTGACTATATCCATAATATATAACTCATCTAGATCTTGATAATTCATCCAAACTAGTATAAACCATTGACCTCCTACTTGTTTCCACAAATTATGAAATTTCTCTTCCTTACTCATGTCACTAAACATTAAAGATCATCCAACTACATAAGGCTTCAAATGATTAATTTCATAATTCTTAGCACATAATATAATGTATGGTCTTCTTTACTCCTACTTAAAAAAATAACTACTAAACTTCTTTCCTTGAAAGGAACAAACTAGAACAATTTTCACCTTTAATGAATTTAAAATTAGTCAACTAGGCTTACCTTGAACTCATGGTTCTCCTAACACTTATAAATCTACAAAATAAACATATTGATGATTTACACAATGTATATAAATCACTTTGCATAAATTGGATCACATGCACACATGTCATATAAGACATTAAATAACCAGGTTCATCTCATAGAAAATATACATGCCAAAAAAATACCATAAGAGATAGTAATATTACAACTTGCAAGTAGCTTCGTATAATAATATGTCATGAAAGATAGAATAATAATTGAATTCTTATAAATAACAATTAAATCTTTCTTTTGCTTATGAAAAATACGAAGATTTTTCATATTATCTTGACAATAAGTCAAACTTCCTTGAAATAAATTCATAATAATCAAATTGCTAATATAACCATAAATAACTAAACAATTCATACAAAAATTTCAATACTTCAAAAAAAAATTCAGCTTTATAATTCGAAACAAATATATAGATATATAAGTTAAATAAAGATTGCATGTCGACATAATATAGTCAAAATAAAAATAACATTTGAACTATAATTTTGAAATGAATCGAAAAAAATATTTGAAATTCCTAAAAAAAACAAATTTCATTTGATATTTTTGAAAAATACATATATAACTATATGACCAAAAGAGTTATTTATTGAGTATAGGTCATATGTATGAATAACTAGTCGAGTGAGTTCCTAGGAAAGAGAGGTGCGGCACAAATGGCCAACTTAAGTACCAAGTCATTCCTTAGCCAAAACTTTCCTCAGAAAAATAAATCCACACATCTATTCCGTTTTTCAAAATATAAATAAGAAAATAATTAAACTTGGAAATATAAGTATTTGCTAAAAAGAAAGAAGTATTTTTTTTGACACATAATATAAACTGTCAAAAAGAGAAAATGCAAGTAGATAGCGAAGCTCTAGCTTATATGCCCTTCCTAGATCTACCCATAATCTCGTTAACTGTTTATTTTATTTTCAAAAAGAACATGAAAAACTGATACCATTTTGTAACACCCCCAAATTTCTCTCTTTTGGAAAACTTATTTTAATATAAAACTTCTTGAGAAACTTGAGAGTATTACCGCCACGTGATAACGTTAAAGGCTTTAATACTAACTACTAACTGAACTTTAATTAATGTAGCGGAATAACTAAACTAATTTCTCTTTATTGAAATAACTTTATTGTACAACTATATAACAATGAAATAAAGAAAATAAAATAACAATCCTTGACTAATTATGATTCCTCACTAGCTCCCCCTATGAAGTATGCATATATCAACCTGTAAATCTGCTCACCAAAATGGGTCATCACAGGGACAAAGCCATAAAACAAAACAAAAAGCGTGTCAGTAAAAATATGAGTACATGTATTGTGGAATATTAAACACTTTATTTAATTAAACATTCGAAATATTTAATTTCGAAGAACCTTTCTGGATACTTGATAATACTTGTATAATATAAAGTATATAACCTTGATGAAATCCTTTTTCCTTGCCTAGGTACCTTTCCTAAAGTGTGCACACCCCCGAGGTTTAGTATTCTTTACTGAGTCTTTTACGAGGGGTTACTACCTTGTCCACATGACTTATACAAAAAGTACATGGGTAAATAGTATAATGGCTACTGTTCTTGCTAATAAATAACAAGCCGTTGCCTGGGTAAATAATAATAGTTGTCGTTCTTGCTGATAAATATTAAATCGTTGCCTCTTTATAATTGCGATCATAAAAGATCATGTATCTAATAAAAATCCTTCTGAAATAATCCTCCCTTAAAAAGAATAGTACTACTTATAAATTTAGCCATATAAAGACATAAACAAAATAACTTGCTTAAGAGGTAACCTTGAAAAAGAATAATAGTTCAAAAACACTCCTTTTTTAAATATTTAAATATCAAACTCCTTGTAAATTATATGAATATAGATTCAAAGATCAAACTTTATAATAATATTGAACTAAAAGCATGATTCAAGTATATAATAAAATTAATAAACATTCAAACATGTTCATACATAACACATGTAGTTCATAATAGAACTTATAAAAACATGAACTTCGATTCAAAATGTTTTCCTAAAAACATGATACTACGGTTGCAAAATAATTATTAAAGATCTACATATACACGCACCTTGAAAATTAATAACTACTAAGAGAGAAGAGAAATGGTAGGCTAAGAGAGATAGTTTAAACTTGAGAAAAATGATGTATTTCTCAAATTTGGTGTGAAGAATATGATGGGTAAAGACCCCTATTTATACAAGTTGGATAGGTAGAATCACAATAGGACTAGGAAACTAAAAGATGAATTTAGGGAAAAAGATAAACTAATCTAGCTAAGATATAGCTAATATTTATGATTATCCAACTAAGATTTGGAAAAGATATAAGTTATCCCATAATGTAATTATAGAAGGTAAAATAATCAAAAAGGAAAAAAAAGTAACCAAAATTATTTATCAAACATAACCGCGTGAGATATGATGCGGCGGAATTTATTTTTTCTTTTCCTTTTTTTTATAAATATTTTTTTATGTTTTGGAATTTCTTTAAATCTTTAAAATTTAATGGGAACTTGGAAGTTGAAAAAAGAATAGAATATAGAAGGTTTAACGGGAAATGAAACGAAGATTTTTACAAGATGGGATTGGAAGGTTGAGGGCCTTCCGCAAATCCCAAAGAACATTAAAGGTCGTAATGATAGTTCCTCTTGTATCTTGTATTGTATGTGCATGTGAATTCGTGATAGGAAAGGGAAGATTATGTGGACTTCTTTTCTAAATGGGCTTCAATGAATCAAGGGCCCTTCTTTTCATGAGGCCTTGTGCTAATGGTCTGTTTGCACGGGTCATTAATTGGCCCTGCACGTACACCTAAGAAAGAATCCCAAATTGATAATTGATAATATTAGAACTTTTAAGGTATGACAAAATAATGAATGAGAATTTCAAGACTTTTTAACTTAATACAAAATTTTTCACTAGTAGCCATATAGGTAGTGGCTGTGGACTATTACTTGTTTGCGATGTTGATAGTAGTGATTGTTACGTGCTATATTTCTATTTTCGCAATATTTTGGATTTGTTAGGTATTAATTCTATAATAGTCAATGACCCAATGGTCATGTTTGTTGAGAACTAGATGTGACATGTGGACATGTAGATGATAGTTTCTTCAAAAATTATAAAGTGCAACTGCTACACCATAACCTATGGTGTAACAATCCATCCACATGTATGAAACAAATTGGTCTTCGTTCACCATGTTTTTAAACCAAGAACTCATTTTCTCTCTCCTCTCCCTTCAATGGCAGCGAACATAAAATTTCTATTAGAACTCATCATCCATCATTGACGAGTGATAATAGGTTTGTCGGAGTAAAACCTCCCCCGAAGAGATTTGGTGCAAGCGTGCATCATCAACTTTATTGGTCGTCTTTCTCAAAATTGAACATAGACATTTCCAATCATGTGGTCGGCGAGATTGTCACATACATTTAGGGATTCGATTTTGCCAAAATTGTCAATTGCTGCCAACCTCCGTCTTTTGGTTTTGTTCACTGAAACTTTGTTCCTCGCAACCGCGCGCTAACACTAACTATGTTGTTGTCTGAGATTTCTGTCTCCTCGAGTTCTAGGCTATTGTCCAGTTTTCCATTGCCTCAAGTCATGGGTGCTCCTGTGTCTACTAGCGGCTCCGATCCGTCCTTGTCGTCGCTTCTGCGCTCTACCGTCTTCGCACTTGTCAGCACCGCTGCTCCTTCCCTCGCTGCTCTTGTCAACGCCGCCCTTTTTCTCTCCGCTATGTCGTGCTAGTGCTTGAATTTGAGAAAATTAGTTGTTGTGAGTAGTCAATTAAAATTTGAATTTGAGTAATTAGTAGTGATAAATTTATAATAATTAAGATAAAAAATGATAATTAAAATAACAAAAAATGATATAAATTTATTGAAAAATGACATAAAAGTGAAAAATAATGATATTACTTTTCTTATAAATGATACAAGTTTGTGTAATAATGATAAGGTATATAAAAATTGAAGAATAATTATAAAATAGGAAAAATCATACAAGTTTGTTGGAAAATTACATAAATGTGAATGTTAATGATGTCAGTTTGTGTAATAATGATAGAATATATATAGATGTGAAACATAATGATGAAATAAGGAAAATGATACAAGTTTGCTGAAAAACGACACAAAAATGAATAATAATAATAATAATAATAATAATAATAATAATAATAATAATAATAATAATAATAATAATAATAATAATAATAATAATAATAATAATAATATCATTTCTCTTATCAATGATATCAGTTTGTATAATAATGACAAGTATATAAAGAGTTGGCAAATGGTGATGAAATAGGAGAAAATGATATAAGTTTACTGAAAAATGATAAAAAAAAGGCGAGTAATAACAATATAATTTCTCTAATAAATCATACCAGTTAATGAATAATAATAAGGTATATAAAGTGTTCGTAAAAGTAATTGAAATAAGGATAATGATACAAAGTCGTTAAAAAACGACACAAAAGTGAGTAATAATGATACCAGTTTTTGTAATAATGATCCAGAGGGAATACAAAAATCGTCTCTTTTAACGACTTTATATTACTTTAAACTACTATTATAGTTGACGATTCGTATCTAATTAAAGAAAATATCTCCCAAGTTTTCAAATTATATGAACGAACCTTGTTAGTAAAATAAGGAAACAAGGAAGACGAAAAATTTATTGTAATATCTTAATTGTATAACCACTTTGACAATGAGAAAATTGTCGTTAGCTCATCACTGACGGGTTGTTGTATACTCGCAAAATATAACCTAAACTACCCAAGATAGGGTAAGTATAGGATGGAATCGACGAGGAAGTATGGTTAATCAAGGGTTAATTAGCTAATTATAATTACAATTAGCTAAATTAATTTTTGCGATTTTCTAAAGTTTAGCAATGATTCTAAAGTCTAAATAAACTAGAAAATCGACAAATTAAATCAAAAAGGCAAGTAAAGGAAATAAAATGAGGGTAAAAGAACTAGGAGATTAGGGGATTCACCAACATTCAATCCAAGAATTGAATCATCAAAATCAAGGGGAAACAAATGAGAGATCACAAGGGGAAAAATCTCGCATATAGGAACTCTAAATACTCTCTCGAGCTAATTAGGCTAGCTTGATTAGTCACTCATGACCTATTCTCATGGCATGAGCAACCAGTCTAGCAAAATCAAGCACAACATGATTAATCAAGCTTCCCCAAACTAGAAAATACTTATTTTCATGGAGATCCTAGTCTAGCAACCAAGTTTAGTTTATTCCTAGCTTCATCTCTCAATCCTTCACTAGGAATTCCAAATATGCAAGTTAAGTGGTGACCAAGCACCCAACAAACCAAATCAAGCAAGTTTGATCAACAAGTTCAACCCCAAAAGTTAACCCCCCTAACTTAGAGTTAGGATCCAAAGAGTAAATGAAGGTTACATCCATTCCCCTAGTAAGAAACTACTCACATATTATGGAAATAAAGCAAAACAAAGTTTGCAATAACTTAATCACCATAACCATGAAGGAAAGAGAAAAAGTGCAAATAATCAACTAATAGAACACGATCTAAGCAAACAAAGCATAATATAAACAAGAATATAGAGCAAAAGAAAACGAAATAAGTAAAGACATTACCAACTTTTAAGCTTGCATAAATGTAATAAAAATGGAGTTTAAAAGCTTCAAACCTCAACTTTCTCTTGCCTAGGGTTCTAAAGTTTTAATGCTAAAACAAGATTTAATCTCTCTAATCCTAAAATACAATTTGCTTAATCTAAAAATAAGAGGAGTTTCTCTTATATAGTCCTAAAATAAAGTAATCATAATTATAATAAAACTCCCATACACAAGAGGACTAAAGAAAGTTTCATTTTTGGAAAATCCAGCGACCTGGGCGCTCGGGTTGAGGTTGGCCCGGGCAGGTCGGACCACAAGACTGGAATTTCAGTTTTTTGCAGGCCGACCTGGGCGGGTTAATTGCCCGAGCGCTCGGGTCATTTTTCAATTTCTTCATTTTAAAACGGTCATATCTCACTCGTTTTTTACTAGAATTGCGCTTGTGACCACTCCTTGGAAAGCTATTGAGTTAATATTTCATATCAAACTCGAATCCCTCAAAAATGCTTTGTGTGATGAAAGTTATGACCATTTGAAGTTGATCCTTGTACGCAAACTAGAGGTGCGCATGGGCCGGGCCAACATACGGACCGGCCTGACCCGTTGTCCGCGGGCCTGTCACTATCAAGAAATTTTATTTCAGGCCCGCACCGGCACGAGCTCGTCTAGATGACCCATGGGCCGGCCCGCGAGCCGAACGTTCCTATCCTTTGTTTTTTAGCCTAAAACTGTAAAAAAATAATAAAAAAAACAACATAAAACACGGGCCAGGCCCGCAGGAGGCACGAGCCCGGGCCGTGGACAAAATCAGGAAATTTCAGGCCCGAATCGGGCCCAACTCGCCATTTTCCCATGCCCACGGGGCGAGTGCACGAACAAGCCCGGCCCGGCCCGACCCATATCTAGGTCTAACGCAAACCCTTTCAAAACTTCTTAATTTTACCCCCATGAACTTGGTTATGCTACCTTGATTCTTCCTTGACCTTCCTCTTCGATCTTAATATTTGGGGTTGTGCCAGTGTCCTTCAAGCATGCTACTAAGTCCTGAGACCAAACAAAGCGCCCTAAGAAAGTGCATACAAGGAGAAAAACTGCACAAATTAAGGAAATAACTAACAAATTAAACTAGCCTAAACCAACTCAAAAGCAACTATAATAATACCAACTAAAAGCAATCAAAAATTAAAGCAATAAACAAGACATCAATTACCTTATACTTCCTCCCTTCTAATTTACTTGCAACACTAGGATTTTCATGCATCCTGATTCACAACTTTAGCCATTGATATTATTATCTACAAGTAAATAATATAAAGTTGATATCCTAAAATTATATGTAAAGACAAGTCTAACAAGATCATACATAACTATGGTTAACTTTACTTATTAATCATACTAGATGGTCAAACGAGAGTATATAATTAAATAGCGTAAAAGTCCATTTATAACAAAACAAAGGAAGTAGCTCATACTTTCTCAAAAGATTTGCTTCAAATTCTCAAACAATCATGTGACCCATGCCACTTCACTAGTGGTCATAGACATGTTTCTCAACTCAGCTTCACAAGATGACTTGGATGTCACCGTATGTTTATTTCTTTAGATGCATCATATTGATTAGGTACACTTGTCGATTGACCATTAATATGTTCAATTATATATCATTAAAAATTATAAAAATATGATGTTTTGAAAATATAAATTGATATGAACGAATGGACAATTAAAACAAGAGTTTGTCTTGTAAGAGACCGTCTGCTTTTAAATTAAAATTAAGCAATGATAAGTTTGATATTAAAATGAAAATTAGCCAAATAGTGACTAGGTTAATTTCTTTAGGTGACTAATTTAATCAATTTAGTAATTAAGTCTACTATTATATTAAAATTAGACCGTATCTTTTAATAATTTTTGTTAAAACAATAGCATTTATCTCTATAGATAAGTAATTAAATATAATCAAGTGTAAAAAATCAATGTGATACATCAATTAAGAAACAGAGGAATTAGATAATTACGCTAGTATTTTTAAAATGGTCGAAAAATTCCCCAAACAATTCCTTTTCCAACGAGCAAGTAGTAAGAACTAAGAAGTAACCCAACCCAACCCAAACGAAACGCTGAAAACTGAAAAGTTTCATCATTACTTCCTTCCTTCCGTTAACTCCGATACCTTTCCTATACTTTCCGCGGGCGTTATTACCCCCGCTTTTCTCCCGTGTTCGATTCTTGTCCCCGCCCTTCTTCCTCTTATAACATTCCCCTCATTTCCGATCTTTCTCTCTCTTCCGCCATTGTTGTCCGATCATCACTTTTTTTCTAAGCTTTTTTTTGTCTTCTCATTTTCACTTCTATCCCTAATTTAAAACGCAGACAATCACTGGTGCTTTCTATCATTCTCACGATTTTCTGTATATTGATGTTCGTGGTTTTTTCATCGAAATCCCTAATTTGCGCGACTGCCACAGTTTTCTGGCGCTGCTTTTCACGACAGATCGTTGTTTTCACTCGATTCTCTTGCTTCGATTTCGGCGAAATCTTCAATTTCTAGGATTACTTCTCAGGTGAGTTTCTTAATTTTGAATTTTCTCTCTCCTCCGTTTCTAGGAATGAGTTCGATCTGTTTTAGCCTCGATTTATGCGCCGGATCATTGATTTGTGTTTTTGACAATGGTTAATTTTGCCATAGGGTTAGCTGGTTGAGCGATGGCTGGGGAACCTGAGAAGAATGTAGAAACTTCTGCTGGTGAGACTTCAGACATGGTTGAAGATAATCCTAAAGATGAGAAAAATTCAAAGGAGGTTTCAAAGAAGAAGAAGAAGAAGAAGGGGTTTTTTGGTCGAATTTGGAATGGTTTGTTTGGTGCTCGAAACGACGATTTCGAGCGGAGATTGGAGCGAATTTCCAAGGAGGAAAAGACTATTATTACTAGAATGAGGAGGAGAACTCTGAGTTGGGGAAGTATGAGGAGGCATATTATTCTGTTTTCTGTGCTGTTGGAGGTGATACTTTATTCGAATCGTGCTTTTTTTACGTTTGATCTTTGTGTTTGTGGCATGTTTGTGTAGGAAAATGTTTAGGAAACTTGCTTGTTTATTTCAACGATCAACTCATTTATTTCAATGCTCAATTGCCTTAATACTGTTAAATCCTATCTTCGCGTAATTGCTTGATCTTAGGGGTTCGTTGTGTGTAGTTCTAAGTTGAAATCCATTTTTTCCAAGTTTTGCTAGACTGAGGAATAGAGAACTAAAGTTTGTGTGTTTGTAAAGAGCTAGAGTTGAAAGATATACTATGGTTATTGTTGCAATGCCATATTAGCTGTGAATTTTCTAGTATTCTTGATCATGTGTAAATACAGCATCTAGTATATCAATTCTTTGATTGTTATGGTGGTGTTATTTTTTTTTTCAGCTTGTTGCTGTGGGTTATGCTATCATAACAGCAAGGACAGCTGAAAACTGGAAGATTCGAGCTCTTCGGGTTCTGCCAATGTTTCTATTGCCTGCTTTATCTTCTATTACATATTCAGCAATGTCAAGCTTCATAAATATGTGTAAGTTTCAGTAGTTGGCGTTTTGAGTCTTATGCAATGATAGCTGGAAAGAGGACCTTGAGGTTCCTTTTCACAGATCAGTATTGAAAGTTTCTAACTGCCAAAATGCGGGCTTGCATTAGCAGCCCTACAGTGCTCTTGAGTCTTGATTAAACCTGTAAGCTGGTCTGAATGGTGTTTGATGTGATCGTCTGATCCTCCCTCCCTGCACTCTTCTCTGCTACTATATTGGTTGCTGATTGATACTTCCATTTTTGTACAGTACATCCAATCAATGTGCATTTGTATAACTACTTAGGCAGGAAGGTTTAGCTGTAGCTTGAGTGGCATCGTTTATTGAATTTGCAACTGCTCCCCCCCCCCCCCCCCCCTTAAAATAAATTCCCTTCTTTTCCTGACATTCAGAACCCCAAAATGTTGTTAGATGATTGTACATATGGTAGAGTTAGTGGAGTTGGAAGTAACTTTGTGCTCTTTGATTACACACGTTTGACATAAAACACCGAGCATATTAGTAAGTAGCTTTTCTAACAATTGATGTGCATGTATGAAGCTTTAACCATCGTCTGATCCTCTCCCCCCCCCCCCCCCCTCCCTCCCTCCCTCTCTTGTTTGTGGATATACATATAGTACCCTAGTTGGAACTTGGAAGGCCTCATTTTTGAAGGCTGTAGTAGATTGAGTTGCTATGTGATGCAATCACCGGGTCAAGCTTGTGAATGTGCCATCTAAGTGTAGGATGTTCCTCCTATACTTTTCGTTGTTCCTCCAATTTTGGTCCTATTATCATAATTTATTTCCTATTTAGTGATGCTTGTTGCACATCAGCAGCCTTAGTATTCAGAAGCCAATTTTCTAAGGTCAGCTTGAACCCAATCAACCAAACTCGTATGAAGCTTTGTACGCGGACATTAATGGTTGAAGCTGTTTTCTATTTTTGTTCTTGTTTTGCTTGCTATTATGTAGGGTTTTGTTCTTTTTGGGCTTGAGAACTAATGGGCTTGAGAACTAACTGATTGTGTTGAGATGTAGAATGTTAGAATTGCTGATTGAAATTTTCTGTAGAAGCTATAATATGTATGGGCTAGGAGTGCTTAATTGAATTATGTGTTAGGGATTTCATACCTTGTAATTCTGTGCTTTAGGAGTTTAGGCATCTTTTCTAAATGACTCCTATGTTTGCACTCCATTTCGTGGTAATTCCCAAATTGTAAAACTGCATGAAGTTAATAATTTGTGGACAATGTTACTAGGATATGTTTATGTCGCTGATAAAGGTCCAAGCAACCCTTCTCACTCCCACTTAGAACGCTAACATTTCTTTCTTAATTTCTCTTTCCTACTATATGCATTTTGCTCCCAAATTTTGTTCTTTACATTTTGATTCTTTACATTTTGATGAAACCTAACTACCCATTTTTGGTGATCTCAAATTTAATGAAGTTTTACAAGTTGGTTTTACCACAAGAAAAGGTGTAAAGATGGAGGTTATATAAGATTAACACATAAAGCACAGGGTTATACGGTATAAAATCCCTACATCCCTAGGATGTGTCTTATTAAACTAGAAGCTTGATAGTCACAAAGTAAATTTAGTTGAGACAAGCATTTTTTTCTAAAGGCAAGATGAGGATTGTAAACAATGGTGTAGGAATGTGCCTAGGCTTGTATATGAACTACGACTCTTGGTGAATACTTTTTTTTGTTTGTCTGGTAAATTGAGTTTGAACTTCAATATTGGGGTGCTTGCTCATGAACTTGTTTATTTACGTTTGTGAAAAACTCGTCTATTTATGTTCAATTTGTTACAATTTTTGTTCTTCTGGATTCTGTTATTAAGTGAATACCAACATACCATAATAAAATATATAAACAGTTTAACTTGCTCTAATATTACTAAGCAAGATATAGAGGACTAAGCTTGTTTATGACGTTATATGATTGTAAGAACTGTAAAAGCATAGAACTCTTTTATGAGCTAAAACAAAATTTTAAAATGCGCTGAGCTCAAACATACCAACTCCTAGATGGACAGAGGTTTGAAACAATTTGAGCTTAATCTCGAGCTCAACTAATATGAATTGGAACATGAATAGGGTTAGACTTTGATATGCTGACCTCTTTCATTTAGGCCATGTTTGGTAAATAACATGTTCAGTAGCATTTGGCAATATTTAAATTGTGTTATCAAAATGCCATCGCGTATGCTTGGTGAAAACCATTTTTGGACAAAATGCTATCTTACAAAAATGTTATAGGAGCAGATTATGCATCACCAGCTGGTCCTTGTATAGAAAAATATTTCTTCACATTAGATGAATTCTTAACAATGAGTTTACCAAAGTGTTATTTTTTAGAAGCAAATATAGTAACTTAGTGCTAATGGCAATTCAATAAGCTGGTTGTTAAATATGCTTTATGCTGCTGTGATTTGTAATTGTGGATGAAATCATGAAGAAACCCTATTGAATAGGCTGCTTGTTGCCAAGTCTTTATTTTCTGCTACATAAACATACATATTGTATGTAGAATATATGTTACACTGAAGGCCCCCCCCCCCTCTGGGTCCCAGGAATAGGGTCTTACCGCACAAGGTTATACCCTGGGGGTTGGAGAGTGCATAAAATTGTTCAGCTTTCCCAGAATTGCAGGATGTTAACGTTCTGCCCAGTTCTATCATCGTATGTAATAACGGAGATTGATTATTTATTGTATCTTAGTTTTCCATAATATTCTGGATGTTAACATTCCATCACTACACCTAATCCTCGCTCTCTTTTCCCTAAAGCAAAGAATGAGTGGCACTGTTGTCAACTTATATTCAGATGGTAATCTAGAATAAGAATCATATTCTTGTCAGTTATCACAAGCCATCATAGTTAGACCCTGTATTGGAGTATCTCAGTATGTCTTGTTGGCTGGCCTTCTTTGTTTCTCATTTTTTAAGTTACGGGTTATCGCCTTTCATATCAAACTTTATAATGGTTATCTCTTCAATATCTTGTTTTCTTGTGTAGGTGAACGCAAGGATCAGAAAACTTTAGAAAAGCTTCAGTCTGAGAGGCAATCAAAAATTGATGAGCTTAAAGAGAGGACTAATTTCTACCTTACACAGCAGCTTATTCAGGTTGGATGATTGAATATACTTCCTTTGTTATAAAATAGATGATACACTTACCATTTAAGGCCATTTCTAAATAATTGAAGCGTTACTTAATTTGGCATTTAGTTCTCTCTCTCTCTCTCCTCTCCTTAATCCACGTGCCTCCCCCCTACGTTTCATGTATTTTAGAACGGAGGAAGTAATTGTTTAATTCTTGTGCTGACTTTGACCAATAGCTTGTTAGTTGATGTGGGTAGCTCTATAACGCCTATGTATTAGCTATTCTGGAAAAAGAATTTTGTTGACTATTTGGTGGTTCCAGAACTTAAACTAAACACAGGAAAAAACTACTTTTGGGGGAAATTTCACCAGGCGAACTGCAAGGACTAAAATGTCTTATAGCTCTTAAATTACTTCGCAATATTTTTTTTGGCATAAATGACACATGTTTTCTGGAAAAGAGTCTAACAAAAAGGAGAGAAAACAAAAAGCTAGTTGTTCTCCAAATAGCCGAACTCATGCAATAATGTTCAGATGAAGTACAACCCTTCTTCCTGTCAAAGAAGAATTAAGCACAAATTTCGTATTCTGTCGAACATCATATACTGTTTTAGGGCCATTTCAGGAGAGAAGTTTATTATTAGCTGTGTTCTCTTTTAGTGCCCTTTCAGTAATGCCAATTTTTTTCTTCCAATATCAGCGTTATGACACAGATCCTGCAGCTAAAGCAGCAGCAGCTGCTGTCTTGGCATCCAAATACACTGAAGGCTCAGGAATGAGACTTTTGTTTGAAGAGGAGTCCAAAGATGATGCTGGAAAAAGCCATGATGTTGAACTGGTCCAATCTTATGGCCTTAGAAATAGGAAACAACCACAAGGAAGAGGAACTAGCCCAGGAGGTACAATGATTCAGCAGTCTGCTGAGACATCTCCACATGCTGGCAGTGAATATGCCCAGCATAACCAGGAGCTCTTTGTTGATCATTATCAAGGTCAAGGAGCCACTGCATATAATAGTGGATGGTTGTCTCGAATTGCTGCATTACTTGTCGGTGAGGATCCAACCCAATGCTATGCTCTTATATGTGGTAATTGCCATATGCACAATGGTAAGTGCTCTCTATTGATGTGCTTTTCTAAAACAATTCCCTTCTGCCAAAATGATGAGAGACAAGTAGACTTAAATGGTTCCAATTCTCTGGTCTTTGTGTAGGGCTTGCAAGTAAAGAAGATTTCCCTTATCTAACTTATATATGCCCACATTGCCATGCTGTAAATGGGCCAAGGATCCAACAAGAGCGGGCTTCTGGTACTGACATTCCAAATATGGGTTCAGCAGTTTCAGCAGACAATGGTCATGCCACCAGCCGTGTTGTTGATTCTCCACGTGAAAATATAGTCGACAACAAGAATGTAGAAGCTGCCGCCCCTGCTCCTACTCCTGCTCTTGTACTTGCACCTGCACCTGCACCTGCTGAAGCTAATGAGAAGACCGGGGTCTCAGCAGAAGGCAATGAGAGTTGAAGACATTACGTAATGGATTGATTGTCATCGATAAGAACTTTTCCTGGTTGTTCGAGTCGGTATGGTTTTCCAAGGCAAGGGCTGCTGATTAAGAATATGCCTCTAGTTTGGGGTTTTTGTGAAATCTTATTGTGGTAATACTTGTAAAACATGCAAAAGTATAGAATGTTTATGGCTGTAATTGATGTTTGTAGGCGTTTTACTTTGCCAGCCACTATATTAAATTTGAGGCCAGTGAACTGAAGTTTGAGAGCATCTCAGAGGAGAATATTGTCGACAAATTCTCATTCCATGTTTCGTCTTTCCTTCTTTCTTGAGTGCTACTAAAAAAGAATTTAGATCAACAGTAGTTGAATCTACGCCGCAAGCCCGCAACTACTCACACAAGGAGATAGAAAAGTAAAAAGAATTGGGTAAAAGGAAAGAAACTAGGGGAAACTAACAAAAGAGAGGAAATACGGCAATCATAAAACACACGTGAAAGCATTAAGTTTGGTTTTAACAAAACTTTTTACACCCATATGGCTGAAGTTTTTCAAATTTGGAACAAGGGAGCATACTAATAATACTCATAAGTCCCCTCAAAAAAAAATATATACTCATTAAGTCAGTCAAATATCAAAATTATCAAAAAATCAAAATATTAGTTTCATTGCCTCATTTATGTTATGTTTGATCATATCACTTATTAATATTTAATTTGAAGTATTTTTTGTAAAAATTAACAATAATAATCCCGAGTATTTCTCAACTTTTTAGATTAATCCGAACTACTCCCTTCGTTTCCTAAAGATCTTCCTTGTTATTGTTCCTACAGATACCAAGGAGGATCCACTTGTGTGGGGTGTGGGGTGGGTAAAGTAGGAGAAAGAAAGGGGTTAAGATAAATAAACAAATAAAAATGGGTTAAAGTAGGAGAGAGAAAGGGAGTAAAATTGAATTAATAATGTAATGGTGGACCATATGATAGGGACATGAGAGGGTAAAAAGGGGAAAAAAGAATTCCAAATAAGGAATAAAGTAAAAGGGGGAAGATCTTTTGGAAACGCACTTAAACAGAAAGAGGGAAGATCTTTAGGAAACGGAGGGAGTAATATTTAACTCAGTATAATTCCTATTCTCAACTTCATGGGTTCCCTTTTCAAAACACTATCCAATGACTTGCAACCTTTTATGTCAGTTAATTTCTAAAAATATCAATCTACAACAAGACAAAAGAATAGTCAATTAACAAATTAAGAATGAAAACAGATAAATTAACAAACTAGAATTGTTAGAAAATCTGGTTAACCAATTACAATTGTTAGAAAAAGTGGTTACTAACAGAAGAATGGGTCAAAATTTGATAAAGGCAAATTGACAATACATTAGGAGAGAAAAAGGAAGTGAAAAATCAAAACTTTAATGACTACTCTACAAAATAAGTATGGCTTCAATTAATTCCAAATTCAAGAGTGTAAAATCTAACCTGACAAAATCAATATTGGTCCAAACATGCTTTTGACTCTTATTACAGTGACTGTTTGATGGAGCTTGTCTTGGCAACCAATCGTTTGAGTCTCTTAGGGGACTCAAACGGGGGTAATTTGGTCATTTTAAGCCTTGGAAATTTCACGCGCGTGTTGTTTGGTACCAATGCTAGGTTAGATTGGTACCATTGTCCGAAAATTTCGATACCAAAGTAAGGTTGTTGGTACCAATCCTGATAACAATGTGATACCAATACCAGGTTATAATGGTACCATTGTGTAACTTTTTGAGTGTTTGAGTCTTTTTTGGACTCAAACAGTTGGTTACCAAGCCTTTCTCCTGTTTGATGCATGTGGACAAATTGGTTTGATTTGTATTGATAACGGATGATGGTAGGAACAATTTAAGAATTACTCCCTCTATCTTAAAAATATTGCTACATTTGCTTATTCACAAAGATCAAGGAATTAGCATGGTCTTACTATGCAGAGACAATATTAAGGGAAAATCAGATTGCTAATGATATGAGAAAAAGTTGGGATTAAGTACATAAAAAGGGGAGTTGCCCCACACAAGTTAAGTCTGGTGGAATTTTTCGGGAGATTTCCAACCCTTTTTTCCCTCCAGAATTTCAGAGCACATTTTATTGAATCTCAGTTACAACCGGGGGACTAAATACAACAAGGGCCTTATTTTATTACCCTCCAAAATTTCAAACAACTGAAATAAACTTTCATACAACAAGGGGTAAATTTTTCCCCTAAGAAAAATTATACAACCAAAAATTCAAATTCTTAGGATAATTCAAATATCTGCAAAAAATTCCAAAAAAAAAAATCCAAACTGAAAGGACATTATATATACAGGGCCACCCTATATTTTCCCCCCAAAAATCCAAGTAGCCACATTTCACCTTTTAGCAATTCACCACCTTTGACAATTATCACCTTGAGCAATTCACAACAACCAACCAACCACCACCAATTTGGGGGGGGAGGGTTGGGGTAGATTCACTCTCAGCCCTCAGGTAAACATCATTGAGTGATTTTAAGTGTCCAATTGTTTTTTAAGCTTCACTTGAGGACAATGTTGAAGCATTCTTAGCTTGAACATGTCTGACATCCATAACTTAGTTATGGTCCCCCTAGACAGTTCTATTGAAAAACATTCAACACCATCTACATTAGCTCCACCCATACCACAAATTCAGCCAACATTTGATCTAAATGATCCACTACCAGAACTAGAACCAAAGGTCTTTGATCTCAACATACCCCCAACAGATTCATCTCAAGAAGAAGAACAAGATGTAATCTTCACTGAAAATCAAGCAAATGAAGATGATGAATTAATTGCTGAATGGTTAGATGACGATTCAGACGTCCAAGTCACATAATATGACTGGACATATAGTGAAACAGATAATGAACAACAACAACAACAACAACTATCAGAAGTCTTAAATTCAAAGAGGAAGAGCTATGTATTGCACAATTACATCAAAGCTAATGTTGCAAACAAGCAAGATCCGAACCCTAAAAGTCACCTATAATGACCTAACATCAACATAAATCAACTGTAATTACACAAAATGGACAAAATCATCTCGGATGAAGCAATATTAAACCATAATCAACTAAATTCAGGGATAATGTAGTAAAATCAACCAAATCATGATAAAACAACCCTAAATCAACTCAAATTAACAAAATCAAGTGAAATATACTTAAATCAAGTGAAATGAACATAAATTATTCAAAATCAACTTAGATGAACATAAATAACATGAAATCAACTTCAATAATTACAAAAAACAAATAAAAATTAAACTAAAATCATAATCTACACATGCAACAAATAAGAGACACACCTAAATGGTAAAATGTAGCAACATTTAAAAGATAGGGGGAGTACTAATCATTAAGAATTCTATAGGAAGTAGGAACCATCTATAAGATTTAAGGGAATAGTATCAAATTAAACTCAAAGCACTAGTTATCCGAATCCTGATTGTATTAGTTTTCTAAGCCTACTAGTCATCACCCACATATACAATTATCTCTATTATATATAACAACATACGGGAGACACCATAAAATAGATAAAAAGAAAAAATAAAGTTAGAAATAACTAATTGCTTCATTTGAACGAAAAAGGGGAAGGAAAAATATACCACATTTAAAATGAACAACAGTTTTTTTAAAAATAAATAAATTCAAATACAATTCTTGTTCCCAATACTTTTGATTATATATATATGTATATATATATATATATATATATATATATATATATTATATATATATATATATATAATATATATATATATATATATATATATATATATATATATATATATATATTCGTGTGTGCATATAGATATAATGCTAGTATGTACATAAACGCATATAATATATCTATCATATAAAGATTAGTTTGATTTTTTGGTGTTCCGAAGGCGAAATCTGTTAGGTTGATGGTTAAAAAGAGACGATAGTTTGTGGAGTAAGTTTGTGCGTAGATTTAACAAGCGAGATGTTGGAAATCCTTTTGCTAAGCTTTTCCATTCAAGACCGACCACTTATCATTCAGGTGGATGGGTCATGGGATAAGAGAATGAAATCAGGAGGGGTGGCTTGGGTTAACAACTCCAATTCAGCTTCTGAGATGCCTTTCCACGGATTTTTTTGTTATGCTCCCTTGACCTTATCTACTAAAGCTACGACATGCCTCAAAACATTGACTTGGGCGAAGGATGCGGGGACTGTGCATCTTCGTATCATTACTGACTCCTTTGCTTTAGTTCAACTTCTGAGATCGGAGGACACAAGTGATATCACCATCAAGTGGACGCTTGATCGAATCAGGACTTTAGGCAAATGCTTTACTACTTGTCAAGTTCTTCAGGGTTCGCGTGCATAGGTAACAGGCGCTACTCAACTCGCACGATGGTGTCGACGGAATAAAATAGGCTCTTTTTGATTTCTATATGTTTTTCTAGCTTTCTTTCCTTCCCTTTTTCGTGTATGTTTCTTTGATGTCAAAAAAAAAAAAAAAAAAAAAGCTTTGCGACGATATCATGTTTAATATCTTCAGTAGACTTCATGCAGATACTCTATCGGCATGTAAACTAGTATGCCCGTGTTGGTATGGTTTGATCACCTCCAAGAACTTTGTGGATAATGCACATCTTAACCATAAAGTGTTAAATTATGGTCAATTTCAGTCACCTTTTTCATTCATAATAGGAATATATTTATATAATTTATTTAGAGGAGTCCTACTATGAATAACAATTCTATTCCTAATACTTATTATATATAGAGTCCTACATCATATATAGAGTTCTAACACCCTCCCTCAAGTTGGAGCATGCAAATTGCAAACGCCCAACTTGGATAACAAAAATTTAAATTGAGTTCTACCAAGCGCTTTAGTAAACATATCTGCCAACTGAAACTTAATAGGAACATATGACAGACTCACTAATCCTTCGGTGACAGCATCACAAACAAAATGACAATCAACCTCAATCAGATATGAACTGAAAAAGTGTCTAATATGCAAGAGAACTACCTGTTCATCTGTTGCATTTGATTCAATGGAGAGCTCAAAAGTAGAATTAATGATGAAATCAAGACTAACAGATGGTCTATCTATTTTATCAACCACAACCACAACCACAACCACAACCACAACAGCTATAGGAGAAGGGGGGCTATAAACACACTCCTTTGGTGGAAGTTGACTGTGATGGGGTTGAGTTGCTTGCTTCAGTGGAAGGAGGGAAATGAAGTCAGGAAATGGTCACGTGACTCACCTCGTGTAAAAAAAGGCTCCAACAGGTTAAAAAAAGCGAAGAGTGGTGTGAGAAGAGGACCCATAAAGTTGAAATTATTTTGAGTTAAACTTTAGTTGAAATTAATATAGGAAGGTGAGCAATAGTTGGGATTATTTTTGTTAATTTGTCTTCTTGTTTTAATCAAAAAATACTATATTTGTGAGTCAACATAATCCTCATTCTTTTGGGTTGAGAGAAAGTGAACTGAAATCAACTGAACTGAATTGCAGAGAGAAAGTGAACTAAGATGAAATTAACTTAACTAAACTGAAATGAAAATAAGTCTAAAAAAAACACCAGAATAATATTAGTTAGCAGCATAAGACAATTCAAAAGTCATCTTCATAGACTATTAATAAATATCATTGATTGATATCAAAGTGTAACCATCATTTTAGGTGCTCCTGAATAGACTATACTTTATCCCCATAATGACTTTAGTTCATTAGAGTAGTGGTTATTCAAACTAATTTCACACATAACGTTTCATATGATCAATGTACATCAACATCTAGTTTTATTCATTAATATTCATTACCATCAATGTCAGCTCTAGATGAGTACTGAATGACGAAAAAATAATTTACGGTTTTTCACCATATATCCTTGACAATTTTTTTTGTACTATATATCCTTTCGAGTTTTCAAATTCACCATATACACTCGAAGTTTTGAAAAATACATCAACCTACCCTTATAACTAACGGAAGTCTAATAGCGTTAGTCACTAACTCCTAATTCCTAACCTAAACTAAACCTAACTCTAACCCTAATACCCTAACCTAACCCTAGCCATCCATCCCATCCCACCCCACCCCTCCCCTTTCCCCCACCACCCATCCACCCACACACCACCCCACCCCTTCCCCCAGGAGCCCCAGCATCCCCACATTTCCCCACCCTCGTAGGCCGCAGCCCCCTTCCCCCACTTCCTGCAGCCCCACCCCATGTAGCCCCCCTTCCACTGCAGTCACGCAATCCTCCTCTCATCCCCTCGCAACCGCCGTGCAACCCCCCCTCCCCTGAAATGAAAAGAAAAAATCGAAAAAGTTGAACTGTAACACGCCCGAAAATCAACAAAGCGAGGGTTTCAAGGGGCACGCGATTGTGAGGGGAGGGGAAGGGAAGGGGTTGTGCCACAATTTCGGGAAAGGGAGGGGGTTGCGCGATTGCAGGGGAAAAGGAGAGGGGGGGATGCACAACTGCAGGGGAAGGGGAAGGGGAAGGGGAAGGGGAGGGGGGTTGCGTGACTGGCAAGGAAGGGGAGGGGGGATTCGGGGGTGGTGGGACAGTGGGGAAAGGGGTAAAGGGTGGGGGAGGGGTGGTTAGGGTATTAAATTAGGGGATTTAGATTTGGCAGAGGTTTATATTAGTTAATTAAGATTAGGAGTTAATGACTAATAGATGTTAACACCGTTAGTCATTAAGGGTAGTTTGATGTATTTTTTGAAAAGTGGAAGGTATATGGTGAATTTGAAAACTTGCGAGGATCTACAGTGCAAACAAAAAATTTGTTAGGGGTATATGGTGAAAAAATCGATTTTTTTTTTTTTTATGGGATTGCCATTACCATCAGCACTAGCACCTGCTTTCTTGACAAATCTACATACTAGTTGCATGAACAGGGACATTGTCTGCCAAATTAGCTAATATAGAAAGAGGAGACCACATAATCTTGGATCTCCAAAAAATTGCAATCACACAAAATAGGAAAAAGAACTAATCTAAAATCTAAAACTTCAGGGACCGGAAAACTGGATACAAGATAAAGAGCAAGCTTGCGAGTGGCGACTATCTTACAGAATATATCAAATAAAAGACGAGAATCAACATCTCTAAGAGCTCTAGTATGCGTACGCCATAGAACAACCATAAGGAAATGCAGACAGAAAAGGAAATGCATTGACTACGCACATGTAGTTGAGAACCTCTGCTATTACTTGCATCCTGCGTTTATGATAGTGGAGATGACAGAAACAAACAGATCAACAAAACATTGAAATAGCTGCATAACCAAAGAGAGGACAAAGCAAAAGGATAAACATAATCAAGGTCATTAACATTAGTTATCAGCTCGGTATCCAGCATAGATTGCTCAGAGAATTATAAATTTCTTTCACTACAGAATATGACAATGCATGTAAAAATCTGCAAATACATACGTTTATTTTATAATTCTTCATACGTTTCCAAACAAATGCGAACACTTTCCTTCTCACAGCCACCAATGCATGCATATGAGTGATTTGACCATCAGTTTGTTTAGGTATTAGTAGATAATTCATTATTTGAACATAGATAATGAAATAAATTTAACCAAATCTCACATGATAATTTTTGTTAAAAAGTTAGCTAAAATGAAATCACCAAAAAATTAAGTGTTATTAGGAAAACAGAGGTAGTATTGTTCGTTAAGAGCTTAGCCTCAAGGAATTACTTGCCCACTGGGGGTGCACAACTGTGGCTGTCGCACAATATATATCTGATCACCTCGTACATTATTACTGAAGATATCCTGATTTCTGTGCCAAGTCCATAATGCATGCGTAGAATTCAGAACCTGCATCAGTAATGAAACAATTGCAATCTTTTCTAAAAGGGGAATATATAGATACATATAACTTATAACAGTAAGAGATCCATACATACGACACAAAGAAATTCCTGCAGAAGGTAACGACAATGTTCTACCAAATGAATGACCATGAGCAGCCATGTATAGAAAAAGAAGAGTATATTGACACCAAGTTACACTGCGTGCCAACGGAATATCATTTGAGTTTAAAGAGGTTACTAGATAGGCTGTCAGACGTACCTCAAGTATTCCATGGCCAAAACTGCTTTCCCTGTATGCACTCCACTCAGGCTGTCTGTCCCAACAAAATTTACCCTCTGCAGCACCTGAAGAATAATTTAAATGGCACACTGGTCCAATTTCAGGCACGTTATCTCCAGGTTTCGGGCACTTCCCTGGGTCGTCAGCATGATCAACATCAACTTGCTCAATATTCCCACCGTCTCCGACCGTTATGTAAACAGGACCACATGGATTTAATGTGTAATTATAAACCCGATTCATCCGCTCATATGCGTGAACCTGAGAGAACATAGATTTTGTTAGAAGGTCAGTTACCAAGAGCTTACAATTTTGTATATGAATACGCTTTGTGTAATAGATTCACGTAGGGGAAGACATTTTTGGTAATGCACATTAGTTTGTTATGTGTTAGCTTGAGGAACAAGTAACTAAGTTAGTTAGAGGAGAGAGTAGGACAATCCTCTATAAATAGAGGAGAGTAGGGAGAAAGAAAACCGGTTGAACGCTGATGAGTTTTTTCTGGGTGAACTTTTTAAGAGTTCTATTGGGAGAGAGCAACCATCTCGAAAGCTTGTATTTATCTTTTATTATTAGTTTTTCAGAAAATTGTCAATCCAAATCTGATTTTCCTTGTTAAATCTTGTCCTTAATCAATCAAGTAATGTCGATTCATTACACTTCGTCAAAATATGTTGATTATTGTCTTCTCAGTCAACGCTAAGAATGATGCAGCACTCTTCAATCAGATTCCATCTAAAGTTGTTGCTACTTGTTACCATTTCAGAAAATAATCTTACAAATACTATTTTAAAATACTTGACACGCTTCTCCGAGCACGCTTGCCAACATATAACTTTAACTATTAATATCTCTAATTCTCTACATGTAAAGTGAGTAAAACTTATAAAAAGTTGATATTCTGAAAGTATATATCGAGACGAATATAACAAGATCACACATGCCTATCTCTTTCCTTATGTGAAAATCACAAAACACGGTTAAAGGAGAGTGTTAATAATGAAAAGTCAGACCGTGTCATCTACTTTGAGACAGAAGTATTAGTTCTCTCCGAATAGTTATAAGCTATAACAAACACAGGAATGGCTATCTTACATTAATACCATAAAAAAATGTGTAGATTTTAGGCTCTATGTGATTGAATTTAAAATCATTATCAATAGAAAATGATTTTCAAAGAAAAACCTATAACAAGGGAAAACACAATTGTAAACTTGTTTACATCTGTTTAGTTTCCAAGAAAAGTTAGAGAGAGAAGGAACTTGAACATGAAGGGGAGAGGATGATCAGGAGAGAAGAGAGAAGAAGGTAAGATAAAGAGAAGAAAATGTGATTTTCCTTCTTGTAAAAAGGAAAACGTTTTTCATCCTTGGGAGACTATTTTGTACCCTTGAGGAATCTATTTTCTTTCCACCATTCACAAACCTATGGGAATGGCAAAATACTCTTCCAAGAAAACATTTTCCTCCCAACCCAACCCGCTTTTGCATTATTAGCTGATAACATTGAAAATCATATCTTGCTTATCAGAAAACTCTACAATCAAAATTCAGCTGAGATCTAAAGTGAAAGTGGTGTAGCCAGCTATTACACATGTCCAAAAACAAGAAAGAGACACAAATTTGAAGTCATGACAATCTAATATTTCTCCATGGCAGAGATAAATGGCTTTAAAAATATGCGTGCATGAGCCAATTATGGACTCCTATTAAAGAGCCAAAGTTCACAAAGTTATGAGTAGTATGTGTCCAGATGAATAGGAGTCAATGGAGCCAGAAACTATTATTCTTGCAAAAACATTTGTAGAAGATCAAGGGCATAGTATGCAAAATTAATTGACACACATCTTCAATACCAAGCAATATGTAGAAGCTCAGAAAAGAAAAAGACTTCCATTTATGATTTATGTCAAAGGTAAAACATGGGAAAACATGGATTTCTGCACAATTTTTATTTCTTTCAAGAAAATCTCTTCTGTCAACTTACATGACCAGAAAAGACAATGTCAACACCATGCTGGTAGAGGAGCGTTTCCAGTTCTTGTCTCATGCATTCGAATTCCTGATAATGCGATGAATAGCTATTATACCAAGGAGGATGCCAGGCAGCAACCAACCAAGGTGTTACTTCTCGGTTGACTTTTTCTAGGTCTTTTAGAAGCCAAGCATACTGCGCACCTACAATGTAAGTGTGAAACATGACCAATCACACTTCTTATACCAATGATAAATCAAATGAAGAGCCAAAAGTTGCAGTTAGATGGGAAGTTTAAAACTCACTCGTCTTATGGTAGTCCACGTAAGCTCCCAACATGATAATATGTATACCTCCAGCATCAAAAGAGTAATAGAAATTAGTTTTTGAGCCACTTTCATCTGAAGGAACTGCAAACCTTGTCAGATACGATTTAAATGTTATCCCAGCAGCTTGAGGCTCTATCTCATGATTGCCTTCAATTACCATCATTGGGACTCTTGAGATTAAAGGCGCCATAAACCTAGATTCAAGATCCAAAATCATGTTCTTTAGAAATGATAACTGGAAACATCTCTAACCATCATACGAGGCCATTCTTATTATTTGCTTTTTACAAGCATCTCACGTAAAAGCTTTTCATCCTATTTCATTCCAGGAGGTATAGATTTAATCAGCAAATTATTTAAGATGGTGCTTCCTGAACAGTTGGGAACTAGTACATAGAAGGATAGAAGTATAATCTTTGTTAAGAGCAGATTTAACAAGAAGCATGTCGCTTATATAACTGACATTTAAATGGAACTTATTTTGGGCACTCCAAGTGGGGTTCTTCATTGAACCCAGGATCACAAAAAGGCCCAACTGGACCCCCTAGCTCATTCAAGTCCAGGGCCACATAACACAGGTCACAAAGGTGACACAATATCAATTCCCCTGGTAATCTAGAAAATTATTACTCATGGCAGTACACCACTGGATACTTGTATGAATAGTTGTAAAACAATAGCATTATGGACCTTCTTAAGTTAACCTTAACAATCTCTACCAAGGTAGAACCTCCCTCCAGGGATTGCTGTTGTTGCTGCTACAGCTGCTTTTATTATCAGGGAGCATATGTTAAACATATATCAGCTCTATACTCTTATGGTGAACATATTCAAGGTGCCATAGAAAGATTCTCACGAAAGTTCATATATGCCCTAGAAGAAGACAGAAGACAAAGTAAAATTTAGGAGCATCGCGATAATAATTACTTTTCACTTTGGAAGTTGAGAATTAAGATCAAGAAACTATGCCATAAGATTCCATCTAAAGAAGGGATTATGTCCGAACATAAGAAAAAGCAAAACAAAAAGGAAAAACATGCACTTGCCTGTGATGTATATGTTTCATAAGCAAAGTTAGGCCCATCTAATCAACAGACAGAATAGACTTAAGAGAAGAATTCATTAACAGGCAGACTTCACCAATAAAGCATAACAAGACCAAATATATTTCGATTTTGGTGACTCATCACCAATTGGCATTAGAGTTAATGTAATATTGAACCACCTCAAGAAACATAGTTTGTGGCATCACATTGGGGAAAGAGCATTAAATTTGCATGTCAGAATCATTATTGGTGCCAGAGGTGATGCCATATAGACCAGGTAAGAAGTTGTTTTGGTTTGTAATTATAAAATCATATTTGGATGTTGATCACATACAACTCAGGTTATTAGCAAGTTCAGTGGCTCGTGGCTGTAGCAATCTGGTTGCAGGAAGCTACTCCATCAAAAGAGTCGATACCGAGATGAGAACAAAATCTCTTGAAATTGGTGCATAACAATGCCATTACCCCAAACCACAAGGTACTTCATTCTTTGGCTTGCTATATATGAAATCTTAAGTCTTAACCATGGCTGATAAATTTTTTCCAGTGGGCCCCTATATTAGCTCCATGGCTCCATCCTTATTTGCCAAACAGAGAAATATCAATTTGCCCGCCAATTGCTTAACTTTTGAAGTGATAAAAAATGTGATGTAAGAACCACAACTTCTATCTTCAAGGAGAAAGGTCACTCTAATACTCCCCACAAGTTATATCTAGAAAATAGAACATCAAGTAACCTGAAAACCTGATCCTCTTTTTAAGTGGACTTCATGATCAGTAAATTCAGTACATTCCTCTAGAAGGGGTCATCATGGGTACAAATCTCCACAAAAAAAAAAAAAAAAAAAAAAAATCGTGTTTTTGCAATCACAATAAAATGGAATCAGGAGAAAAAGCTTTCATGAGTACGGCTGTCAAAGTACCAATAGAGAAGAATTACCTTCCCCAACCATCCCACCGCGGTTGATATGTCTCTCTAATGGGCGCATCAGGAAATGCACAGGAATAGCACGAAGCTCCTTTCCCACCGGTTGTACGATACTGATTTGCATAAGTCAAGTCACCAACCATCAGTATTAGTGATGGATCATTCAGAGTAACATGATCAATAGTTGTTGAAGTATTGTGGGTCAGACCCAAGTCTCCAATGAGAGCTATGCGTCTTGGATACACATCAGGTCCAGGCAAAGGTAAAGTTTCGAAGGTATGCTCCTGACTCATGGCAGGGATGGAACTGTCCCCACACTTGTAGTAATATATTGTTCCAGGTTCAAGACCTACATTTAAGACATAGCAAGTACTTAACAAAGCTTACATTAAGAAAGTAGAACCAAGCATTTGGCTGTACTCTATCACCATCATTAATAGATAACCTTCTCTCTTCTTTTTTTTTTTTTTTTTTTTTTTTTTTTTTTTTTGCTGCATATCTAGATGCTGCAACAAAAATTTGGCTCCATTTACAAATGCCATTTTAATAGCCACAAGTCATAGGTATATCATCCTTCCCACCAAAAGTGAGATCTTCTGTTTAGTTATAAACTAATAAAAACTTTCTTTTGTAATCAAATGCAGCCAAATTCTATGCTCGTGTTGCTTAATAAGCCTTCCTCTGTCATTACTAAGATAAACCTAGCATGCATGTACTATAAAATACACGTGGATTTTCGCAGCCAAAGGGTGAGCTTCTGTCATTACCACGATAATACCACATGAAGAGTCTGGATGGTCCTAATTTGGTAAATTCTATGAACAACAATATGGTTCCTTTCGAAATGATAAACCTTTGGATGATTGAATACAAGTGAAATCTTTAACATCTGGTTTCGTGGAATATATGTACTAATCTTATAAACATTTTCCTCTACTACATTGAACAATGCATATTCTTTCTACTTTCCTTAGAAAAAAGTTTAGAGAAAGTAGAATATCACTTTACCGTAAACGTTAAAGAATCATATTATTCATAAATGTCCATTTTATAGCTGCCCTCCAGAGGTAACTCAGTTAAGCCTAACTATTACTAAAGCTAACACTAATCCTTAGCAAATATCAGGCAAAAAAATGCTGAGGACAAGATATCAAAGTACTGCATAATTCCAAAGCTGAAAAAGTATTCGATTTAAGAGATAGATATCCAATTTGAGTAGGTGGATCTTTCCAGGTTCTAGAAGTGTTTGTTCTTGAAGTTATTCTTGAAGAGTTCTTAAGCTGTCGATGAGAGGTGACGAGAACTTGTGCTCTTGCATTCCTTTTGTTGATAAATTGAGCTTACCAAATAGAAAGGTCAACTATTCCTGTATCCTGTGGTTCTCAAAGTATTTGGTGGCCAACTTTCAGAAGTGCAAGACTCATCATAAGCACTTGACTATAGGAGACAATAAGCTTCAGCTCAACTCATAACTAGACTCAAGCTCTAGGCCTTATCGATTACCTTGACCTCACGTAACGAGTTGCAACCAAGCTACTCTTGTTCAAGTTAAAATATTCCTACTCGATATTTTGGTAATACTTCAAGATCCTCTAAGAAGTGACTCATATGGATTAAGTCTACGTGGTTGAAGTGGAGAGAAACAAGTGCTTGTGACCATAGACTTTGCCAATTTGTCACTAATTTAATCTATATTATATTGTTTATACCTGTCAAACTCATTCAGACTTTAATCTATATCCCTTAGTCACTTTAGACTCAGATTTATCCCTTCATCATTCACATATTTGTGGGTATCTGTACTTGAAAAAGTCCTTTTTAGTGAGTATTTGAAATTCAAGACTCCACTTAAGATTTTACTCACACTTTCTTCTTTATCGGCACATATGCGGAGATTTTTGTTCAGATTTTGGCCAAGAGTTTTGCCCAAACATAGGATAAACACACCCTGGAGGTTGGCTAAAATTCAACTTCCCAGAAGAGGCACCAGCTTCTTAGAGAAAATGAGCTCAATGACTCACTCAAAGAACAAACCTCGAAAGCTTACTGAAACAAATTAAAATCACAAACAACTCAAGCAAGAATGTACATAAAAGAACAAGGTTATATTCATACCTTCAAGTCTAACATGATGAATAATGCCAGAAGTATAATTCAAGAGACCTTCAAAAGGATATAGCTGGCTGTAAACCATTGCAACCCCATTTTTCTTAATGGTATAACTCCCACTCTCTTTCCCACACCAAACTTCACTACCAACATTTGATGGATCCAATGCTGTCACATTCTCACCAATCTGAGCATCCCCTATAATAGATGAAACAAAGCCAAAATAACATTCAGAATTAACCAACTCTTTCAACAAATACGCGCCCCCCCCCCCCCGAACAAAACTTGTTCATATCACAAACAAATTTCAGTCACTTTTTCTGAGCATTAATAATTTGTTGTACAACATATGTCATACATTATACAATTTTGTTTTTGGCTTTAGAGAGCAACTAAGTATACTGATGTAGACGAGATTCAATCTACCACGCCCACAAGAATTTATCAACTAGGTAAGACGACAACCACACTGGCTATCCAACATTAGTAATGTCATTTACAAACTTACTTTTACTTTCCTATATAATCTTACTGCAGTTATTTACAAAATTGTGACGGTATGAACGGGAAAGTATTCCTCAAGGGTTTGAACTAGGAAATCAAACAAGACCCCACATGACTGTACTATTCATTACCCAAAAATCACAATAGATAGTGAAAGATGGTGGGTGAATACTGAATAGTGTAAAAATTCCATTGTATTTGTTGCAATAGAAAAAGAACATAGGAAGTATTAGTTATCGAACAAAATCAAGGAAAATGGCAAAAAATAAAGAACAAAGGGAGGAGAGAATACCAGTAATCCAAGAGACCCACATTGAAGAAGGTGAAGAAAGAGCAAGTGAAATTTGTTCTGGAAAAAACCCACTTACATTTCTTCTTAATCGAGGATGATTCATTGGCAAATCAGTGCTACCTCGTCGTAGTGATGGATCAAAACGACGAGTTTTGGGTTCAGAAGGGCCTTCCAAAGTTGTGGGTATGTTGTTCTGTGCAGTAACTCTAATTTCTGCTAAAATGATAAAGAAAATGAGGGCCCATAAAAATAGGCTGAAGAGTGACATCAATTTGATATGAATTTTGGTGGTAGATATGGTGGTGTGATGATGGTGGTTTTGAAGGAACAAGAAAGAAAGAGACGAAGGTGGGAAGTTGGGAGTTTGAGTACTCCATTGCTGATTGCTTCACTATAATTGCAAAGGAATGAGTTCAGAAATTGGGTGATGGTTTACTATATTCCGAATATTCGTACAATTCGTTTCGTGGTAACTGGTATACAACATTATATATGGGCCTATGTGGAGCAAACAGCCAATCAGCCAATAAAATTGATGAGTCATAAAAATTTGGAAAAATGGTAGATAAGTTAGTATTTGAGTTGTTAACTAAAGATAAGTCAATTATACTTATTATAGTCTCTCTCCATTTATTTTTTTCTTGCCCGTTTTTTGACCCGCTCAATATTGATCCAGTATCGCCTTGTTTTAATGCGACCTATTTTATCCCAATCCGTTTTGACCCTTTATGAGGTGACCATTTTATGACCCGACACGCCTCATTTTTTCATCCTCATCCTCATTCCCCTAGTGAGTCTGAAGTTCATCCACATCCCCATCCCCACCCCCACCCCCACCCCCACCAAGTAGGGATGGCAATGGAGCGAGTCTTGGTCGGGTCCACTGGACCTAGACCCATACCCGTTTTATTTTTTAACAGACGCAGACCCGCCCCAGACCAGCCGGGTCTAGATTTTTTCAGACCCAGATTTGCTGGGTCTAGCGGGTCCACATCTCCTAATTGGGTCCTAAATGGATCCTTCTTAGTTTTACGTTTTCATCACATTTTTTAATATATGTAATTAAAAAATTTCGCCCTACTATATATAGGTCATGTATCCATGGTTAAAGCATTAACTAAATAAAATTTTAAAAATTAACTCATAAAATCTTAAAATGTTACAACTTACAAAGTTACAAGTCTTAGATGGAGTTAAACACTAACGAGTTCACAAAATCACAACTCATAAAACATTAGAATTTAGTTTTAAATAAAATTCTAATATGTAAATGGGTATGTCGATCGGGTCAGGGTCTAGCATATGTGGACCCGGGCCCGACCCATGATTTTGGAACCCGAACTCGACCCGGACCCATTGGTCTTAAATTTATGGACTTAAACCCTTATAAATGGGTCGGGTTGTGACGAGTCTGGATCGGATCCAAGCCCCATTGCCATCTCTACTACCAAGTACAAAAATAAAACCATCCCAACCCACCAGACCACCACCCACGTGGGTATCCATCCCCGCCTTCCCCGCTCCACCATCCACCCAATCTCCACCCCAAATTTGCCAAATAATACTTATGTAATAATTAAAATTTTAATACTAAAAAAAAATATAATCAAAAGAAAAAAAATAAATAAGAGTTATGAACTTTTTAATAGTTTAAAACTTTTATATGTTATGGAGTAATTTCAAATTTAATATTACATATTATTAAAATTTGTTACCTTTTGAATGTGCATGAGGTGGGTTGGCTTGGGTTGGAATGGGGCGCGGAGGGCGGGGATGCAGTGGGGCATGCTGGTAGGGTGGGAATGGAGAGGGTAAAAATACAAAATCCACCCCGCCCAATTATCCATAGAAATTACGATTTTCATTCCCATCCCCGTTCCAACACCCACCAAACCAAGACCCATCCCCGTCCCTTTTAGTAGAGATGGAGCAAGTCTCCTTTTTGATACGCCTCACTAACATCTTTAATTCCATTGTTATTATATTTTTTTTATACTTAGCATAAGCAAAATTGTAATGAAATAAATTTGAAAAATTTGATAGGAATGTACAGTCCCAATTATGGGCGTTCAGCCATTTTTAGCCCCGACTAAAGATTATTTTTGAGTGGTCCAAACTATATATCATTTTTGCTGAAATTTGTCCCAACAAGTTATTGACTTGCTACAACAGGTAAAACGCGCTTTTTTTTTAATTTTTTCCCCGCAACCTTTTTATTCTTCCTCCTCCACCTCTTCTCCCTCCTCTCTCTACCACGTCCTTCTCTCTCCTACACCCTACCTCATAACCGGTTGGAGGTTTACTTCCTCTTCTTCCTCCTTTTTTCTCTCTCCTCCCTGCCACTCCCTCCTCTTACTCTTCCCCTCCCTACCAAAGAGTCCACCCCCGAAGCCCCATTCTCTACTATTACCCCTAATTTTCTTTGCTTTGCTTCGATTTCTTTGCTTTTTTGCATTAAATTTTTTTGCTTTTTTGCATTGATTTTTGAAGTAGCATTAGGATGGTTCTAAGGGGGAGGGAATTTTTTGGGTGTTAGGGGAAAGGGAAAGGGAGGGATTTCGAGGGTGGCCAGGGAGGCGGAGTGGAGGAGGAAGGGGATTTCGAGGGTAGTTTGGGAGGGGCGTAAGAGGGGGAGGGGTGGCTGGGGAGGAGTGGTATTTCGAGGGTGGTTGGGAGGGGTGGGGATGGGAGGGGAGTGGGAATGGGATTTCGAGGGTGGATGGGGAGGAGGGCGGAAGAGGTAGTAGGAAGGAAAGAGATAGGAGAGAGAAAAGAAAGAGGGAAAGTGACTTGAGAAATCTTTTTTTAAAAAATTTAACCTGTTAAACAAGTAATTGATAAGTCACCTGAGACCAATTTTGGCAAAAATGATATATAATAATTTTTAGTTGGGACTGAAATTTGGAACGTCCATAGTTGGGACTGTTCCTATTAATTTTTCTAATAAATTTACATGGTATAACTATAGGAAGACATAAAGTTACATGAGATGAAATTCTATGAAAGATTTCAACTCACTAAATAATTCATAACAGAAACAAGAACTGGCCCCACTGCAATCAAATTCGACCCTTTACAATTTACAAGTTGTAACCAATTTTTTAACAAATTATACATTATTAAAAATAAAATATACTAACAACTTTATTTACAAGCTCTACAAATAGACACCCATATTGTATCATATGTTCTCAAAGGGACATAGACACCTGTATTGTTATACTTTTGTTTACAACAAATTCATTATTTTGAAAATTCATATTGCTATAAAATCCAATAGTATGTGAGTTATTGGTATGGATATATAGGAATGAGAAAGAGTATGGTTAAAAAGTAGAAGAGTGAAATTTACATGTTTTTTGGTTATTAGTTGAATGAGGATATTAATTATTTTTACGGGTGATAGAATATATAAGGAAGAAGAGTGACAAAGTGTTTGTAGTTCATCCACTCCTAAAAGATTGAATTTTGATTGGTCAAGTTTTGCAATTTATTAGGGGGGAAGAAGTATACAACAAGTCAAC